>NW_010102026.1:76047-96572 GCF_000699245.1 Pterocles gutturalis
TCGCTAGGCTCAGGTGTTAGCCTTTACTTCCATGAAAAACTGATTTTTTCTGAGGGATCCAGTTTTGTTCAGAAATACCAGGAATGAGCATACTTTGCAACTTCTAAATAGTAGGATAGCTGTGAGTCACTGAGAGAATAAGCTATTTTCAAGTTGGGGTGGGTTTTTTGGGTTGGGTTTTTTTTTGAGAAATTTCCCCTTTTCAGTCAGGAAAAAGACATGTTTGAGTTTTTTAGCCTTCACACAGCAGCAGGGAGATGCCCAGGCTCCAGTGCCCAGGCCCCTGCATCTCCAGGAACGCTCTCGCTGCCTCTTGCTGAGCTTGCCAGGCTTAGCAGCAGCCCTGTGCTAAGGAAACTGTTGTGGGTTGGGGTGGGGTTCCTCTTTTTAATTACTGAGTCAGAGGGACAGTCTGAGCAAGGTTTTAATAACCGCTATTTACAGCTATGGAATGCTTGTACAGTAATTAACAGGCAGAAGGTTGGGTGGATTTTATTTTTTTAATTCCCAAATTTAATTCTTTACCTGTGGAATTTTGAATCTGAAGTTGGTCTTTAAAGGCTGGTGTAAAACTGCCCCCTTCAGAGGCAGACAATATTTGGAAAGCTGGAACTTCAGACAGAACTAATAAATAAAATTAAAGTAGGAATTTTAGATAGTGTAATAAGGTGGGAAAAAAGAATGGAGCTTTCTTATAAATCATAATTTGGCTGGATAAATAGTTTTCATATAAAAGCTAATGAAAATGTCTATTGTGTATTCCAGGCAAATGAGTATGTGCAATAACTGTGCATGCTCATGTCTACTTCACAATTATTATGCCCTTTGAAATAAAATATTTTAGAGAACTGAAGAAATAAAAAACAAAGGCCTCTTGCAGCAGGGACCATATATTGCTTTGTGGAGCAAAGCGGTTGTTCAGAATCAAATGGTCTATTCTAGTTTATGTAATTTATTTTATACCTGAATTATTAAGATGTAGGGGGAAAAATCTTAGTGTCTCTGTAACTGAGGATTAAAGAACTTTTGGGGTTGGTTTTTGGTTTTGGGGTTTTTTTTTTGTTATTCATTTTTTTGTGTCTCAGGCCAAAGTAAATGAACAGCAGGAAGTTTTTCCCCACCACACTGCAGTGTCAATTTTCAGTGTGGAAGAGAATGATCCAAGAGCAAATTCCAGTATGCCTTATTTCAGTAGGTATTGCTAGAGACACTTAAGAGTGTTAGGATAAGCTGAGAGATTGCAGTCTGCACAGTGCAAAGAAGGTGATTTTTGTGTCTCAGTTTTATTTGAATTATGAAAATTAATTGAGACATTTTTCTGAAGTGACAGGTTAGGTCAGAACTGGCTGGTGGCCCTCATCTCATCTTCTCTGCTTCCCTCCATCTTCTGCTTCCATCCATCTTCACATTTTTGTACAGCAGTGAATCACACTCTAGCAAGAAAGGTTGCAGACAGTTGGTTGAACTGAACTGCATATTCCTGAAATTATTACGTCTTTTTTTTTTTCTCTATTACCATACCGCTCCCAGCTTACTTGAATTTAAAATGCTTTCTGGAAAAGCCTGTCTCTTTCCATAATTATATAGGGATCTGCAGGATGACTATGATATTATTATTGATAGGGTTATTTGGAGACATTAGTTTGGATATTGGGAGCTACTCATTTATAAGGCTCTGAAGCCTTCTTACAAAACTAATGAGGTCCAGAATAAAACTGTTCTGGGGAGGGAATTTATTTCTTATCTTGCCATTTTGTAGCTCTACAAAGATCCCAATTAAAAAAAAAAAAAAAAAAAACTTGCTAAATATGTGCAAGGAAGAAGCTAAATTTTGTATTTATGTCCCTCTTACCCTTCCAAAATACAAGTTCTCTGAGTTATAAATACAATTAAATAAAATTATGGAAAAATTTTCACCAAATCTGCTCATGAACTACATTTAAAAATGAACTTGCAGATGAATCATTTTCCAAAAAGTGATTTTCCTTTTCTAAGGAAAAAAGGCCTTGCTTTTATTTCATCATATCAATGTTTTAAATAGAAACACTTTGTTCATTAGCCAGACTGTTCCTGGGAAGGTATAAAGTTAATGCTTTGACAGATTTGAAAACAAATTACTAAGTATGTTGCTAAGTGTAAGAAAGATGTATCACTACCTATATAAAATTAAAAATCATGTTCCAGTTTTCAAAACTGAATTTTTGCTTTGATTAGTTCAGCCTTTGTCTCACCAACCATAAGCCACCCCAAAGAAAGTAAAATGATGCAAGGGCAGGAAGAACAGCTGATCTTCAGGCTTTTTCTGAAAAATATCATATTGGACAGCCAAAAATGGAGATGGCCAAAATCACTAGTCACTTTGGAAAGCCTTAACCTTTTATTTCAGCACATCACACTAAGGTAATCATTTGTTCCTTATCACTTTCCTGCAGTCATCCAGTCAGACAGAAGACTGGCAAGTGCTGGTGCGTGTGTCTGGCAGATGGATTTCACAGCTGCTTCCAGGGCAGAGAAGTAATTCTGGGATGGCAAAACACACAGTAATATTTCCGTGAATCCTGGAAACACCCAGCAAAAGTGGTTGATGTATACATAGGAATTTGGGTTGCTACCCTACAGAAGGGTGCCCGTAGGGTATGAAGTTTTACCCCCAGTAAGCTTGTAAGTACATGCCTTCTCCATGGAGAGCACGCCCACAGGGGAACTCCACAGCTGATGTCATCCCATCTCATTACCTCTACAACTGGAAGAAGCCACCAGAAGGATTTTACTTATGCAGGTCCCTTTGTCTCAACTGTAAAACAATGTGCTTTCCTGCCCCAGGTCCCCTTCTGGAACAGAGAGTTTATGTTTCTTAATTACTTTTAAATTGCAGAGAGGCATATCAGTATGATAGTTGTGGATCATAAAATGTACTTGTTTTACAATAGCCCCCTGAGGCAGTAACCAGGGCTCCAGCACGCCAAACACAAATGCCGGCCTGCGGTGAGCGCCCACGAAGGCTGCCTATGGGTAGGATGAGGCAGGAGCAGATACAGGGACAAGCAGTGACAGTCACCTTGTGTTTTTATTCCATTGCACCCTTCAAAGGAACAAAAAATATCGGTAATCCTAACAGCCGGTCTAACTAGAACTGTATGTAAATGAGTAGTGGGCTATCAGGAAAAAGAGGGGAAGGCAGAAGAAAGGACTGTGGGGAGCTGCATGCACACTGCAGTGACACCCAGCACGTCTTTGGCTGGTATGGCCTCCAGGCACTTGAATTTGCTTTCTTACCCCCGTCTCTGCCCAGCCACGTAGGCGTGAGGTGTCCTTGGGCTCTCGGGTGAGTCACCCATGGTCCTGCCCCGGCACGTACCCAGCCCTCGCTGTGGGGCACCAGCCAGGGAGCAGCACGGGGTGGTGGCCTCGGGGGCGGTGAGCTGCTGAAAATTAGCATTGATTGTAGGTGTGTCTGAGTATAGGTGGATAACTGTTGGAGCGTAAATTTGCCCTTACCTCTTAGCTTCTCTCTTAACCTCAGGCTTCCCAAACGAGAGCCCCGACATCCCGTGGGCTGGGGTTTAGCAGTGTAAAGGCCAGCCAGCTTAAGGACAGAGCTCCAGCTTAATGATGGAGCTCCAGCTTCAGACCCTGAGCTGAACATTTAGTGTGGACACAACCTCAGCACTGCACGTGTTCAGGTTTCCATCTCGGCAGGTATAACCCATAAACAGATAGCAAAGCAGACGGCAGTAAGCAAGCATGTGCAGCATCTTTCCTAAGGACCGACTCTGTGCCAAAGTAAATGAACAACAGTTGTCATTTAAATGGGAAATAAGCTTCACTGATTACTTTTTGCATATGCATTCAGAATGAAACCAGATGGTTCCTCAGCCCATGTTATAAACCTGCAACTCACATTTAAAGGCAGGCAAGAAAATTCTCACAAGAAAAAGGATATTGAGTCTTGTTAGTGAATTGGTTTATCTGAAAAAACATATCTGCTAATGGTGATGGGAGCACATTTCTGAATCAGAAAACCTTTCCCAAGCTGTTAGACACAGCAATATGCAAATTTCCATTCCAGCTATATTAATATTGCCCCAGCATGGGTCAAGCTTTTGTTGCTGTTTTTAAAAAGGAACAGTAACTTCCCCTCAGGAAATTTGCTCTGAATCACCATTGAGGTTTGGGTGAGTGTTTGAATAGAATGATTTTCTGGGTTTAATTATTTTAATTCTACTTGCTTGCTACTTTTACGTTTCTTGTCATGGCACATTTTCAGTTTACAGCCAGGAATCCAGGTTGAAGTGATACATTAGACTTCAGAAGGAAGCAAGTCCCTCTATCTAAATCATCTGAGAAATTCTTTTTGGTTATCCTGTCTGTTTGAAATTTTTGGGACATCTTTTTTCCCTCCCAGCTTATAAAACCTGAAGCATTAGCATCCCCGCCTATATATGTGTTGAAAATGAAGGAATATTTATAGCATTTCTGACCTTTGAATGAACTTTTACAAATCAATAACAGCGAAGTGGAAGGAAGGTCAGCAGCAGTTTTCCTCTGGTCTAAGTGTAGCAATGTTAGGCATGGAATATCTAAAATATATTAAGAGCTATCATAATCACATTTATGCAGCATTTTTGCAGGAGATTTGCAGATCTCTTCAGCGCTGTCATGTAGCTGCTATCTGAAGGGTACATTACAATGCTAGAGCCAATGGTGTCATTAATGGATTTTTAAGTTGTTGTGTATCTGTTTTTACATGGCAGAACTACTACAAGAGGTCTTAACAGCCAGAGCCGAAGAATAGTTTTCTTGATTATATTTTGCCACAGTGGGAAGTGTAAGTGGATTAGAAAACCTTCTCATTAATGACTTACTGCGACTGAAACACCATTAATTGCCTCCCACTTCAGATTACAGAAATAGGATTGACACAGTCACCCCCAGATGTGTGAGCACAAGCAGCCATATGAGATGGTTCAAGGCAAAGTTTGCCAGTTCAGATTCATTATCCCTATAACCCTAGAACTCAAATATTATAAAGGGCCTTTCCTAATTCCTCAAATTTCTGAAGCTCCTTCCAAAATCAAGGTGTTCCTGTGATGAGTTGGACATCTCAATGCTGTTTGCTGCCTCCAAGTGTAGAGGAGGAAACCAGGCTCCGAAATTTCCCTTCATATATTGCCTAAAAGCGAAGTTCCTATCTTAATTAAATCCTTTCCTTCTCCAGAGGTGACACCTCTAGAAAGTGCTTCTTGCACTCTCTTTTGTCTACCAAGGAAGCTTGGCCAACTACTTCAGATTGTAACTGTAAATTAGAAGCCTAAATTCCGGATGCATCGAGTTAAGTGAGATGAATCCCATTGCTAGGGTTGACAGTAATAGATCTCACAGAGTGAGAGATCTTCTACCTTGTAATTAGTGTGAATTTTTTCAGTGGGGGCTGGCCCTCATGCCTTTCCATAGACGTAGCAATGCAGGAGCCTTCTGGTGCTGCTGCTGCAGTCCATAGGGCTCCTGTTCGCAAATGCTATGTTGTTATTCTGAAAATCCCTCTCATAATAGCTCATAATTTCTCTCTAGTATTCTCCTGATTGACTGAACAGAGAGACAATCATAGCTATACAAACCTTCACAAATTTCAAGAAGCTTTTGATAGCAGCTCAAAAGAGTTATTTTCATAAGTTTCTTTTTCTGTCTGTATTGTTTGAAGATTGCTTCTACTCATTTAGCCAGCCTTACAAATGTGTCTGAAAATACAGGGAAAATAAAACAAATTTGATGAAGTTTGACAACTTCTGTTTGACCAAAAGTTGCTTGGTCAAAAGTGTTTTAAAAGCCAGGAAATGAAGGAGATTTTTTAATGGATACTATCATACTTATTATTATTAGGCTTCTGAAAAAGATCAAAGGAGAAGACATTTCCACACAAGTTGTACATGAATTGTTAGTGTCAACTTTGAATTTCCTTGTTTTTTTCTTGTTTATAAAACACCCTTAATATAGAATCGGTTTGTATGAGAATGAATCCTGTGTTTATTCAAATTCTTAGATTCATAGTATTAAAGAATTATTTACTCCCTCTCCCCACATACCTATTTCCCTCTTTTTGCTTCTTTTTTTCCTTCCTTCAGGGACCAATGTACTGTGACCTGTACATCTTGAGTGCTCTTAAACATAAAGCTCTCTTGTTATTTCCCTGTTCTTCCAAAATTTGCATTTCAGCTTTTAGCAGTCTCTAGCCATGTCTCTTTGCTCTCTTGTCTCAGTCTTCTTCATAACACATTTTAAGTACTTCAAGAAATTCTATAAAGCAGGAGGAAACCTAAAGTCCTGATGTTCCACCTAAGTCAAATGAAAGTACTGTATTGGCTTCTAAGCCTCTAGCATAAAAAATAAGATATATTTGATTGAGACTGGATAACAAAGTTGCCTTTTTGTTTAACCACTTCAATAGACAGAAGACATTAATATTAATACTTCTGATGAAATTTGAGTTTATTTTTTCACTAAGGCTTCAGCAAGAAGCTAAAAGGAATTCATCTGGCCATAGCACATGTATCTGAATGAGCAGGAAGGTTACACGGACACCAGGACAGATCCAGCTGCTTTGGGACCAACTAGAAATGAAGCCTATGGCACATTTAGGTGATAACCAGGGAGTTTCAGCTTCTGCTGATTTTTCTGGTTCACTGACAGCTGCCAGTGTGGATATATGCCAGTGTGGATTACACCACCAGTAGCAATATTGTCTGCTCATAATTCCTTCAAAACTGGATGGCAGCTGGAACTGCTCATTGCTTGTGCTGGTCTAAGGCTGGTGAATACCCATAAGAGTTACCTCCATCTCTTTTGTTGTATTTATGTCAGTGTTTAAAAGCAGTAGGTAATCTGTCTGTGGGGAATGGTACATGCTGTCTCTTACAGGCTGTCATCTCATGGCTCCACCTTAGATCTGTAGCAGCTCCTCCATCAGTCTGGTCCGTGTGGTTTCCTGCCTTCACTGCTGCAGTGTTTGGGAGGCAGAGCCTATGACTTTGGTTCCTCGGCTCTTCTGTAGCCCTCGCAGATGAGGCTCAGCTACTTCTTTTCTCACAAATGTCTGCCTACCCCCAGCTACCAAACACCTTGACTGAACCCACAGTCAGCACCAGGACTTGAGCCAGACACCAGAGCTGGTTTAATGTCAAAATAGACTGTGATCTCCAAGCTGTGCACAGGCAGCTTCTCACATGTCTCATGAACACAGGAGCATGGGCTGCTCTCACTAAGAGCAGGCAATTTTGCTTGGTGATTTCAGAGAATGACGAGGAGCAGGAGGCTCTGCTGTCACTGGACAAGCCCGGCTGGTATTCCCAAGGTAATGCTATCCAGCTTTATGAACTACTGAAGAAGATGACTGGCAAGTTGGATCCCAAGGTATGTTATAAGTGAGAGTAAATATTTCTGAAAATACCTTGTTTCAGTCTAAAATTCACCAGACAAGCTTTCCTTAAAGTTATTGATGTGATCAGTCACAAATTTTTCTTCTGGTTATGCTTGCTCTTGTCTAACAGACTGCAGTCCAGAACTGGAAGTACTATATTAGTCTTCTTACTGGTAGAACATGTAGACTTTCTAGGTGTTTTATTCTGTGTGCATGGTCATTCGTTTTGGCAGCTTTGAGAAGAATTATTCTAATCAGGAAGTAAACAATCTCCCTGAGGACACTGATCAAATAGATTAAAAGGTGGTATCAGTGAAAACTAGGATCATGTTATTTTAATTACAGGTCTGGATGGGTGAAAATGCCACTGAAGATGGTGGGACCATATTTTCCCTAGTGGGTAAACTACCCCCTGGGCACAGAAGAGTTCTGGGTCACCAAGTCACACTCTGTGTTCTTCCTTGTCTCCAAAGTTGTCCAAAATTCATTCTCGTTGTTTAGTGCATTTTCTTGGTAGTGTTTTCCACTGCTTCCTGGCAGGCTATTTCTGTCAGTCAAAATCTCAGCAGTGTCCCATGTGCCAGTCCCAGCTGGACATCCCCTTCCAATGCCCCTGGAGGGTGAGGGTGAGGAGGGTGTGCAGGGCCAGCCTTCTCCTTATGGAGCTGGTTGAAGATAAAACTCCAAACTGTGACATTCATGAGATCTGTGCGTGTCATGGTCAACTTCAATGTGGAGGAATTTTTATTAGGTTGTTTTAAACCTCTTTTTCTCTCTCTGTGACATACAGTTTGCTTGTGTTTTCTGCATATACAATGAACTTTTAATTTGCTTCTTCCCTTGTAGGTTGTTTATTTTGGTGACAGCATGCACTCAGATATTTTTCCAGCTCATCACTATAGCAACTGGGAAACTGTCTTCATCTTAGAGGAGCTTCTAGGGGACAAAGTTATGGTGCCTGCAGAGACTGAATCTGAGCCCTTGGAGAAGAAAGGAAAATATGAGGTAAGGGTTCCTTGCAGATGTTTCCTGGAACAAGAGAAAGTAAGTTACAAAAAAGCCTCATGCCACCTGCGCTGAGAATGAGCCTGCTTATCTTACCAGGCTGCTGGCAGCATCAGCATCCCTCACAGAAGCACCCTCCTTGCCGCACCAGGAGGTGCCGTCCTGTCCCAGCTTGGCATTGCTTGGGTGACGCAGAGCCTGCACCCAGAGCTAAATCACAGACCTCAGAAAAAAAGAGCTGTATGTGCAGTCCCTTAATCAAAAAACATAGTCTTCTTTTCGGTAACGAGAACCTGCCCTGTATCCTACAAGGAGAAATTTAGTGGCCGCTTATCACAAGCCCAGCACCTGAACTCTGCCGAGTTCATGACATTTCCCTGCATGTCATGGCCAACAGTAAACATTGGGGAATTTTTATTAGGTTGTTTAAAGCTCTGTTTCTCTCTCTGTGAAATACAGTTTGCTTGTGCTTTCCTTATATACAAAGAACTTTTAATTTGCAGCTTCCCTTCTAGGTTGTTTATTCCGGTGACAGCTGTGCTCAGATGAGAGGGACTGTTTCGAAGTCTGGTCCAATGCAGACTGCTGATGGTTGTCTCAGATAGATAACGTGATTTTCAGGTTGATCGCAGCTGGGAAGCAGGAGCCTTAGCATGACTGCCACACTTCAATTCTCCCACAGAAGTTGGAAGGTTACTGTGGTTCTTCTCTCCACTGCTGCAGAACGAAGTACATAGGGAACAGTGCTCAGATGGATGAGGCGTCAGCATTGTACCTCCAGCGTGTCCTATGTGGGAACTAAGTGCAGCTTCACTCTTCATTTGGAGTGGTTTTGCTTTTCTTATGTCCCTAAATAAATAGTTCGTTTTCTTCTAATTGCATATACATACATATATTTATGCTTTTTGTTTTGAAAAGCACTTAACTTTTTTTTTTCTTTTTTAATCATTATTCTTTGTGACTAAAAAGGTAACTTACTGATAAGAAGATTTTTGTGGAGTGCTTTTATACTAGAGAGATTTTTTATCTGACTCAGAAGCGTTTTAAAAGCCCCTGCTTTTTACTGAAAAAAGGATAGATAACTTCAATGTGACTAAAACAATATGGATGTGACATCTGTTCCTCTGCTTTTTTAATAGATGTATCTAATATTTTCCCCCACTATCCTAATTTCTAAACTAAGGTCAGACAAGGATATTTCAGTCAATGAAATAAGGAAATGTAATCATTAATGTTTAAGCTTTTTCCTGGGTTGTAGAAAAACAGAAATGAAGACAAACTCAAGTCTCCTATCAAGAAAAATTTGTTTCTCAATAAAGAAAAGGGGAAGGGGCAAAGGAAGAATGAGTAGTAGCATTACATAGGTTAATGTAATTTTATTTATTTAGTTAATGCTATAAAAAGAACTCATTCTCCTCCATGAATTTGTTCATTCACTGGTTGGAGACTCTGCTGCATATCTGCATAGAACGTACATCTCTGTATCGTTCAGGTTTTTTTATTCAACAGTTTCTTAAGCATGTTCAATGTATGCTTTTGAAGCACACATTTTTAAACAGAGAGCCAAAAAGTGTTTCTTCTCCTGGAAGTACAAAGAAAGAGTTATTGAGTGATATGTTTCTAAGCCCTTGATGATGATGATTTGGTTATTTCTTGTTGCAATACCTCTGGTCAACTGCTCACAAGATCCATCTTCTCTGTCACTGCAGTTATCAAGCAGGAAACTGAGACTTTTAGACAGGTGTTTGACATTTCACTGACACTGTAGTATTCCTGATAAGAGATTGCAGTATCTCAGGGCGACACCACCTCTGCCGCACACATCCCCTGTTCGGTTTACATCCGCTACCAGTGACAGCAAGCAAGCAAGGGAGAAATGAATTGCCTTGATTAAAAGAACCTGAACCAGGGGGGCCATAGCAGGTCAGTGGTGTTATTTCATTACCACGCTGCTCACTGGAGTCTGAACAACAGGTCACATCCATATCTCTGCAGTTGACTGGACACCACTAACTTAACAAGACTGGTTCAAAGGGACTCCCTTTACAAGCCTATGAAAGTTTTGTTTTCATTCCCCTACTCAACTTCTCCTATAAACTCTTTGGTTAAGAGAAGAGAAAAGCCAATTCAAAGGATTGTACAAAGTCAAGTGTTTTGGAAAATTAGGTAATAACAGGTTAGATTTAGTCTTGTTCATCAGCCTTATCATTCGTTGTCAATAAAAAAAAAATACACTACTATTGCAGATTTTCTGTGCCATGCTGTGTCTGCAGAGAGGGACTGAAAATTTAATACAAGATGCAATCCTCCCTTCTATCAATCTTTACAAAATATTATGAAAGAAATAAAGTATTACTTCTAATTTGCAATTGCATCTTTCAAAAAGAAATTATAAAACCCTGTTTTCAGTTGTTTGGTATTTCATCACTAACAGAGAGAGGGAAAGAAAACAACTTCCTCACACAAAAACTGGGAGACTAGTAATTTACATTTTCATTAGCAGTTTTTGTCTTTTCCCTTCAATTAAATGCATAATATAAGCCAGATACACATCACTGTGAAATTATGGTAAAAACAGCAGTTCTTTCAAGTATATGAGTCATAACCAAATGAGCAAAAGAATAGCAAACTAAAAACTATTCATGCAATTACTCAGCTCCTAAGTGTATTGCAGCATGCAGGAGGAAAAAAAATACCAAGCATTGTGTTGAAACAAGATTCCCCTCAGATTTAGGGGTTTGTTTGCTTGGCTGGAGGCTTTGTTTTTGCCTTCTGTTCTTTAAATGTATGATCAATTCCACCAATGAAAAAGCTGGAATTTGTCCCAGGATTTCGAGGGAAATTATTACAGAGGAGCTAGACAGTGTGTAAAAACGTTGGGCTATAGGAATGAATGGAGCAGAAATCAAAGAATTTATTGGTGGATATAGATGATAGTTTTGCGGTTAGAAGGAAGAACTAATTTTTACAGTACTGCTTAGTGGCTGGCTGGTTGGGGGATGTCAGGCCCCTTAACCCACTGAATTTCTGGGACTCCCTTGCTGTAACCATAGACAAGACTAATTACTCTGTGCCTTTTGGCTCTGTTTGTCTCTTTATTCCCATTTATCTTTATCAACAAACCTATCAGTACTTTCAGAAACAACCTGATGGGCTGTTGTGAAGTCTCGTGGGTTAAATCCTTAAAGCACTATCCTGAAGTGAAATGCATTTTATATTAAGGTCTGCTTATAGTGATCTATGTTGTGGTTTAGGTACAATGATCATGGGTGAAATGTTTTATACTTGTATGTGACTTGTGGGGGGCAGGTTGTGTGCAAAAGTTAAACCAGTGGCAGGCTTGCCCATCTGCGCACCCAGCAATGGCTGTGTTATTCAGGGACATCTGGTTGTTGTGACCAGCACAGCCATGCTGGCAGAAACGTCTCAAATACTTGCTGTGATACCGGCAAAACTGTATTTTGAGCATTGATTTTTTTCTAAGAGAGTCTGTGGTGGCCTTACTACCTGGGCACAAAGCATACAGCCATCAGCACCATCCATCACATTGGATGCAGTAAAGTAATCCTAGTACTCTGTGCATGGTACAAAGACGATGGCATAGGTGGCAAATTTCCATCTAAATAACGCCTTTAAAAATATTAATAGCTTGATTTTTCACTCCTCTCTCCTTTACATCCTTCTTTTTTTCATCTCTTTACCGAATGTAAAAAAAACTTCAGAGCTCAGCTCCCTGCCTATTTGTATTTTAGAAAGGTCATTTGTAAGGTGACAAATCAGTGTTACCCAAGGGTCCTATTAGCAGATTCTGCCTGCTCTGTTAACAGGCCCTATTTGTCTGCAGTTAATAAAGCAAAGGTGATAGTAAGTATTCCAGGTGGTTTAACTTAGTGGAGGGCCCTGGGACTTGGGGAATGCTGGTACCATCTAGACCTACTCTTTGAGGCTTTGTACCTTCAGCTGACAAAATCAACATCTGACCTGCTACTGTCTGACCAGTATATGCCTGAGAGAAAAAACACATGCTTGGGGGTTTTGCATACAAATGAGGGATTGTTCAGCACATCCCAGGATCTGCTGTCCTCCTGCAAGAGCAAACTCCATGTCTGGGGTCTACAGGAGTATCTGGTGTACCTTCCAGAGTTCCTCGGCCGCCCTGTTAAAATGTGTGCCTCCAGGCATGTGAGGAGTAGCAATGATAACAGGGGACTTTTGCCTCATTCCACCAATGTATAGATTCATGGTATGTGGTCTGTCCTTCGTTGCAGGCTATGTATGCTGCAGATGAGATTTGGGTATCTTCTTGGCATCAGTTAGGGATGGCAGGCTGAGTGATGTCTGAGGGTTCTTAAGGATGCAGGTGAACTTTTGACAGCTCATTTCAGATTTGAGATCCAGTTTTAGCCTACTAAACTGCCCCTGTCACATGGAGGAGATAAGCCAATAGCAAAATGTTGGAAGTTCTCTACCAGGTGACTTGATGGCAACTTTCATATCTAACTGGGTTTGGGCTGTAAATCCAAAATGTCACTCCCTCGTCCTTAATAAGGAAGGAATTCCCACACTGAGAACCAGACCTCTGAAAAAAATCTATTCATTTCTTCAGACTGCAATTTTAATTGCCTGTTGAACCAATCATACATTTCAAAAAGCAAAAGCCTCAGCTTTTTTCTATTGTCAATAAACAAGGCTCCGTTTGTTGTGTGGGTACTTATGTGGGCCAGTACTGGGGTGGTTGTTTTGATTAATCACCTGAAGAGCTGTAATGGCCTTGAGAGTTTTCTGCATGTGTCATCCAGGTGGCAAACAGATTTAAATTCAGCATAGCATCTACATTTAATTATAACTTATGTCAAGTCCTGGAATTTGCATGGAAAGATAAAGATTGGTTAAAAAAAAAAAATAAAAAAGTAAGATGCTGTCCCTGTGTCTGAGGGGGGAAAAAAAAACAAAAACAAAAAACAAAACCAAAAAAACCCACAAAAGAGCCCAGCTCTTAACTGCTTGTTTTGAAACAAAAGATATGGGGGTTTTTTGCAGCCTGTTTACATAAGAGCACTAATATCTACATTTGTCCAAATCAATACTTCCTCCCCACCCCCATGCTCAGAGAAAAAACTGTTACGTAGAATCACAAAAAGAATGGCTCTGTGTTTATTGATGTGGTCTGTTTGGCTGGATCAACAGCTTTCTTGTGATCAAAAGCCATGGACCTCTGTCATAAACATGAATTATTCCAGCAGGTTCTCAAAACTCGACAAATAAGAGGTTTAAATGGAAAATAAAAGTACAAAAGTTCATGGATCTAGAGGCACACACTAGGATATCTTTTCTTCTGTGCTTTGCTGGTCTGAAAAGATACTTTGCACACAAATTACTTTAACAGATTTTCTATAGTGTCATTCACAGTTTTGTTTTCCATTTTTTCATCTTTCTGTAGAGGCCTCCTGGAGCTTTTTCTGGCTGCTTATGGCAATATCTATCAGGTTTCAAGATGAACTGCTAAAAAAATCAGTTTTCCCAATGCTGCTATAATGCTTTCTTTAAAACATAGTGAGTCTACATGATGTTGTCTGAAAATATACACAAAAAAAGTCAAATTTTCACAATTTCCTAGGTAGCTGAATGGCTCTCCATGGATCCTGTGGCTCTGTTCTCATTTCAGCTCAGAAACAGATAACATAACACAGGTGGCTTGATGCATCATCCTTCGCAGTTACTCCATCCAGCACCGAAGACTCCTTTCTCCCAGGAGAAGTTCCAGGCTGGTTTACGGTCTGTGCTGCAGCTACCCAGCTTCTCCAGCAGAGAAAGGCAGCAGGCTGTTCACACTATCGAAAACAGAAAAATGGGGAAAAGATTTTTTTTAAAGGAAAAATATGTAAAACAACTTTTTATGTCCTAGGGAATCATAAATTGCATAAAGAGCAGCTTGGGGATTTATGGGAAGCAGATTGTTATTGGTTTTGTTTATAAAATTTTAAAGTCACATTGCTCCTGAGATACAACACAGTTTTCCCAGAAAATGAGAGAAACCCTAGAGTTCATTCAACTAATGCTTGTGGTTGTATACAGAAAAAAAAATGTCTTTTTTTTTTAAGAGTACATATTTGTTTATTTTTCTTTCAGGAAGATCAGCCTGAAGCTCCTTACTTTGTATCTAAACAGTGGGGCTCTTTCTTTGTGGACAAATTGCCTGGCCTGGAAAATGCAGAGGAAACTTTAGTTCACACGTGGTCCTGTAAATGTACTAGCACTTACAGCACTATTGCAATCCCTAGTCTTGAAGCAATAGCAGGTAAGGAAGATTGCTTTTTTTTATTTCCCTAATGAACATGTACCTTTGTCATACTGTAGATCTATTTTTGAGATTGCATGTGTCTGAAATACATTCAAAAATATTCTGTTGATATCATGCAGCAATTAATGCTAGTGGCTATTAATTACTTTGATTTTTATGCTTTTATTGTTGTCTGCTACACCAGTGCAGTTTTTTGTTTGTGCCTGCAAATATCAGATGCTTAGTTTGACCTATATTAGAAATAGGATGCAACATTTAACTTTAGATTAGTTCCTGAATTTTGATTCAGGACTTCCCCACAGTATTTTGCTGTGTCTGCTTTAACTGGTGAGTTACTGCAGGAAACAAACATGTGTCAAGTTACTTGGGTTTTTTAAACTTCCAAATATGTTTCTCTCTGATCTGGCTTGTTAGCCTTCCTCAATCAGCTCACTTATTGCTTTACAGTTGAAATGGAGATGAATGAACACAGGAATGTAATGAAGCCAAGAATGCCTAAGACTCTGCTTCTTTCTCGGTTTTTGGGTTTTTTTTTTAATGTTTGTATTGCTTTTTGAAATGGCATCATTATGGGCAGAGCTGGAGCCTAAAATATTCTCCTTATCTGGAGAACAAGGCAACCACAGGCAATGTCTTTTTAAAGTCACCTAATTGAGAAACCAGCTCAGGCTTTCTACTTTCTTACATAAAGGCTGCATTAAAAGTACAATTATGGCTGATCTTCTGATTTCCACTAGTGTTTGTCCCCCTACTAATGTTTATCATACATTACTTTGGATGGTTTGTAGCAACAGTTATAGCAGTAATACTGCAATTACTTTGCAACTGCAATACGTATCAATTGATTACGAAGTGGTGGTGAAGAACCTCTATCTATCTATCCTCAATCTATCATTTTGCCTTACTGAACTTTATCAATACATCATATCTAAAGGAATAAACAAATTAGTAAATGAATGAGGTGCTTAGCTGTATGAAGAACACAGCAAGCATTCAGTTTACTAACCCCTCTGTTCAGCATCGCGTGCCTACTTCATGTACAAGACCAAGGAATAAAAAGTTGTTCTGAGAGAGCATTTCAGATTTTCCCAGCAGTTTTTTCTGCACCAAAACACGACAGACCTGTTCTTTGCAACCATATTTGTACACACCTACAACACACGTATGTACACTGTAAGGATATCTCAAAACAGGAAACTCATACGGTGCCACAATTTATTTATGCTTCTGATATTTGCCATGTTGCAGTCTGTATTTCAGCCTAAAGGTACAAAGCCCAAATATACCAAGGGAAATTGCCAGGAGAGAGGTAACGTCTGTAAAACTTCCTTCTGATACCTTTTTCAGAGTCATTCTGTGGCTTGCTTTGGAAGTGTTGGCCTCAAGGAAACACATCGGTCAGCCACGCTCTACAAAACTGCCTCCCAGCCAGCTCCCCCCAACCACAGCTCAGTTTGCAGGGCTAGCAAAGGCTTTAGACCACAAACATTACACCAAGTTTCCAGCTACAGATGAAGGGGTGAGAACCAGAAAGGTGTATCTGTGTAAATTAATGAGTAGTGCAGCTGCCTGTCATTGGCTGTGGAGCCCTTGCAAAATCTGTTCCTCCATTAGGAGGGATGCTGTGTGCCATCCCTCGCTGCATCAGTGCTGGGACAGGGGCTGGTGTCTGTGCAACTTATACCCCAAAGCTAAAGGACAGGGGAGGAATAACGTTTTTAACTGGCAGCGTGTGCCTGAGTGCAGACTCAAAGCTGCAGATATGAGAACATCTCTGGTTTCTTACAGAGAGAGGTATTGCTTGTTTGTGTGGAAGAGCAGATGTTCGTTATTATGGATGTTGAGGAATTCCCGACTCCTCTCGAATACCTTGTCAGACTCCTGTCGCAGCAAGCTGTGAGAGCCCCTGCTTTGCCAAGCCCTGAAGTCTTTGGCTGCAGTTGTAAGTCATAGCTTAGCTGCAGCTATCTGGGAATAACTAGCTAGAAGAGATTCAAATGGGTTATGCAAGTTTGATGCGCTCCAGCTTTTCCTTTTCTATTCATCTACTTTAATTACCAGCAGAGGACTTTCCACTGCCAAGCTGCAAAAAAGCAGGCCTTTCCTCAAGATCCCCCGAGCCCAAACACGCAGCCAGGCTGCCGGCGTGCTGACCGTCTGAGCCCAGCTCCCGGCCAGCGGCCGGCACAGCCCAGGCACCACCAGCTCAGCCTGACCCGGCTGAACAAGCTGCTGCCTCCCTGGAGTGCTGCAGCCTCCAGTGAGTTGTGGACGCACCAGGGCCTCTCCATCAGCAGCGTCTGACCTGGCTTTTGTATGTCTCCATGAGCAAGAGTGAGTGCCACGTACAAGTAACTATCCCAACAGCTTGCAATCTGTGAAAATATTTGGCTAAAGGCAGACAATTGCTGTTATGATAACTTTAAAATTTATTTTTATTGTTTGGATGCAACATATCTCTGTGCACAAAGTATAAAGAACAGCTTGGTATACTTCTCAAGACACATTTTTCATTGAAAAATATTCTTCCAAAAATTATTCAATACTACTGGTGTTTTACAAAAATAACTCAGTTTTTATCAAAAATCATATGAGAATTCTTTTGAGAGAGTTATCAGAAATTAATTTTTTTGTAATAAAACCCTTCAAGCCCATTTCTATTTTTTAAACAGAGGAAATATGTAGAAAAAATAAAAATAAGCTGTAGATCTGTATTGAGAAGTTGGAATAGAAACAGTTCTCTTTTATAGAATAGTTCTCTTTTTATAGTTTTATACAATAGTTCTCTTTTTTTCACCAATGTGTTGTCAGTCTGGTGCAGATGCCTTCTGAAGAATTTAGCATGTAACTAAAGGGGACTATCTGACACCTCCAAAGAACGTTGCAGAAAAAGGTTTTAACAGGGAATGCTGCTATTGCAGTTTTTGGCCTTTCAAAGTATAAAATAACAGAGCATATACACAAATTGTATGTGTAATTAGCAAAATGATAGGACGGTGAAAAAATAATCCAATCCATTCTTCATTAGCTTTCTGTGCTAATACAGTTCTGTCCTCATCTTTTGTTGAAAATTCAGTATCTGACTCAAAAGGGAGTTGCATTCAGAGATGCATCAGAAATTCTGAATTCTAATCTCACCTCCAGCATGGAAAGTATTAGTGAGATTGCAGAATACTGCATCGCAGCTTGTCATCTAAACTCCCCTGACAGTCCCTGAAGAGGAACTCACATTTTCCTTGTGCATGAAAAAGGACATTTTGTTTATCATTAAAATTGTCCAAAGGACAAAAAGAACTTTCTATAGTATGTTTTGTGTACTTTTCTCAGTTTGGAGAGGAAATCAGATAAAGGTGAATTAACCCTCTTCATTTAAGACTTTATCACCTTGACATTAAGACAACATTAAAAATGTTTAACTGAAGAGCAGTGTTATGGTTATATCTTTGTAATATAAAGAAATAATTAATTAAGTTGAAAGTTTTCTAAACATTTCAAAGGTCATTCATGAGCTAATTCTCCTTATCCACTTTCAGTAAGCAGGGAAGTTTTTCTCAAGTACTGAAAAGCTGATGAGTTCATGTTTATATTGACAGTACATGGTTAACAAAATAGTAGAAGCCAATGCCCCAACTCCTGTTCTCCTATTACCTCATTCACAAATCCATCTGTTTCTTCACTTTTCTTCTATTGAATCTCTTCTCAGTTACAGCTCCCTTACAGTTTTTGATTATTTGCAAGCACAGTGATATCAGAAGACAAATTTTCCAAACCAGGATCCATTACCATAGGAATGTTACATTCAATTTCACACATGGAAATTAAACGGTGTAGGGGTCTGCCTGAAAAACGGGTTTGCATAAACCATGGTTTCTAATACATCCTCGTCCACTTCAGAAAGTTTGGTATGAGCCAAGTAGAGGTGGGTACTCTTATCTATCATACCTGTGTAATCAAAGAGCAAGTGACCCCACTACTACTATTTCCAGATACCCATGTAAATTACAATATGTCCTGCCTCATACAGGTATTCCAGCAATAACTGTGGAAGATCTCTCTGATTTAGAAAGACTATCAAATACAAATAACTTATTTACTAAGCAAGTTTTTGTAGAAAAACTCACTAAAATAACTAGCCAGTGCTACCATTTTAGGTTCATGTTTGGTTAACAATTCTTTGGTCCCAAAAACAGTGTGCATATTTCAAGCTAATGCTTTTCCTTTGGTTCTAGTCATGATCAGTATTTTATATAAAAGTCACACTTCAAAAAATTCCATGATGAGTAACTGTGGAGTTTTAGAGTTCATGGGGGAATTTTCATAAGTTTGGTTTCTTGTTGCAAAGAAAAGATTAAAAAAGAGGGCCCTAAACCCTAAAAAGGAGAACCTAAGAAAAACTTCTTATAGATGTCATGGTTGTTGTCCTGAACTTGTCTCATAACCTCTGAATGGTGAGGTTTGTCATAGGATTAAAAATTACTGCAAGCAAGAACAGGAGATTGAACGATGTTGCAGCTCAAGAAAGTTACATTTCAGAGAAGAATTAGTGCAGATGTAAATGTTTTATGGAGACTAAGTTCATTTCACACTTCGGAGATTTGATAACATGCATGAGGATAATGCGTTTTTTTAAATCTTGCACACTATATGAAATCTGATCATGCTTTGCCCATGTGGGTGCATAAGTTTTTCTTCATGCCTTATTGTTATTTGAATTAGCTACTACAAGACAAAAATCTCTGTTATAATTTGCCAAAGCTGTTTCTTCAAAGACACCTGCAGATCTGTACCCTGCCACTTTCCGTGGGAGTTTGAGTCGTCAGCCTGCTTGCTGTATAAATATAATAATAAAATTGCCAGTGAACCGTGGCAAAGAAGTTCATGTTTCTGCTTAGAGTTGCAAATTATCTGCACAGTGGAAAGCCCAAGGCAGCTGTAACTGGGGCACCAGAAGTGGCACTGTGTGGGTTGCAGATACATGGGTCTGCCCATCACAGATCAACTAGAAACTGCAAACCTCAATTCAACTTGTATTTAAAAGGTGAATGCCCTTGAAGAATCAACTATTACCACTGAAGTAATGAATTTCACTAAGCGTGTAGCCATGTACTCACTTATGTATCCTGAAATATATCCTTCATAATTATTGCTGAAGTGAAAAAAAAAAATCCTCGATATTTCAACACATTAGTTCTATGGTTTTTCATGGACATTGCATCATTTAAAGTTAAATCCACCTCCTATTAAAATTAAATTAGTCTTTCCTGTAACTAGAGGGATAATTATGTACTCCTACTTATTCACATAATACAATAATAGTATATAATTTCCATAAACATCTAGAACTATCTATATTATACATTGCTTGTTAATTACCGACAACCATGCTTTTACTTACCAGCTTCACTGTAAGAATGTATCTATACAATATCAGCTAAAGACTGCTTTAGGGATTTAAACTGCTTTGGGACTTAGCTGCTGTAAATATTAGTTGCAACTAAAAGGCCAAAGAGGTCATTTTTTATAATGAAACTTTATGCAAGAAATTTATTTTTTAAAATTTAGTATACATATACAACAGCAATATTTCTGAGGTATTCTGGTTCTGAGCGTTTGACGCAAGTGAAAAAACAGGTAGCAAAGATAATTGACTGGAGACGTGGTACATATTCTGAATGTATAAACAGCATGTTGCTGTATGCGTAAATTGAAAAGCATCAAATAATGTAAATCTGATTCATCTGTTCCAGGAACCTGGTTTCAGTGTTCTTAATTCAAGAGAAAGAAAAACATACTCAACAGGACAGA
>NW_010102027.1:0-491 GCF_000699245.1 Pterocles gutturalis
TTCCCAGCCCCCACCACCACCCCCTGCTGCAGCTCCCCGGGTGGAGCGAGTTTATCAGGGTCCCTGCAGGATGGCCCAGACCCCCGGGGGGGACCCCAAAGCACCAGGAGAGCAAAACCAGGACCCCCCCCAAAGTGCCACCACAAGAGCTTCATATCAGGGACCCCACGGAGGGGGGAGGGAGGGGACACAGCACCACGACCAGTGTCACCTTTCCAGGGCCCTGGCATCGCTCGTGACACAAGAACGCTGCAAAATAAAAGTTATTTTTTCAATTCTGGGTTTGATTTAAATTTTCCCCAAGGCTGCTGCAAATATTTCGACCCAAAATTTCAGAGCCCATCCTGGGGCAGGATTTAGGGCATCGCACCACCCTCGGATCCCATCCCTGTTCCATCCAGGGCTGCCTTGTGCCAAGATAATTCTGTTATCGCCTGCTTCCGCTGGAGGCAGCCGATGGGCACCGCGGAGGGAGCCACCAGCGCATACCC
>NW_010102027.1:539-858 GCF_000699245.1 Pterocles gutturalis
CCATCCAGGGAGGACCCGCCGGGGCTCCAGCTCCCCAGGGGGTTTAAAACCACTTTGGGGCAAAAACCAAGAAGAGAAAAGTCCTGTAAATGTAAAGTGACATTTATTATTATTATTTTTTTCTCTTCCAAATATTGAATTAAAAAAAAAATAAATTGCACCAACAAAATTCTCAATACGCTTTTTCCTCCTCCTCCAAAATCTGGTACCAAAAAACCAACTGAAAACATCCCAAATCTAGGAACTGTCCCCTTCCCACATAAATTAAGAGGCAAAAATCCGTAACGACGAGCACATCTGCAGCGCCTTGCCCCGGCAT
>NW_010102028.1:0-589 GCF_000699245.1 Pterocles gutturalis
GATGAACAACTTTAGACCAGTAACAAGTATATGCCTGCCTGACTTTAGATTATTTAAAATATTAAGAAGTCAATAGTACTAAATGTCAGAGGGGGAAAAAAAAATGAAAGAAAAAAAAAACCAAACCCTACCCCAGCAAACGATGTCTCAGTAAGGAGTGAGTTAAGACCAGCAGTACCTGCAGGCCCTGCCAGCTGGAATAGGCCATTTCGGAGGGGCCCGGGCAGGGGGCTGTGTGTGACCAGCACTTACCCAGCTGGGGAACGGAGAAGCGCTGAACGCTCCGCCTGGCCTTCAGGTACCGCTCCGCGGGGGAGTCAAACAGGCTGTGAGAAACCGCAAGTGGGGAAAGGAAGAGGTTTGCAAGGCACAGGCGTTCTCTCAGAGGGAGGGCAGCACGGCTCCCTCACGCTTCAAGTCCAGCAGCTTTACCTGGGCTCGTTATTTTGTGGGAAAGTTGAATGTAAGCCAGTAAACTCCATATCGAGGGCTGTCAAGGTGGAAAGAACAGACAAAAAATCTGAAATAGGAAGCACACATTCCACCAGCACAAGGCCCTGAAACGCCTCACTGCACCGTAACCCGTGTC
>NW_010102029.1:0-731 GCF_000699245.1 Pterocles gutturalis
AAGTCTTAACTAACAGCTTAATTATGTACTTACGTGAAACGCCATAATGAGAGTTTTGGGAGGAGACAGGTGTGTATTCATTACCTACAAAACACCTTCATTCTGTATCTTCTCTGAGTGCCATAATCAAGAAGAGTGTGTTGTGATCCCTTCCTTTCTGCGTGTGTTAACTTCTTGCCTTGCTCATTGCAAAGATCTGAAGGTGGGCCTCTGTCTCCGATAGTGCGTGGAAGGTCACATCTGTTACATTTCTCTTAGTGTCCCACACATTCCCTTCATGTTTACAGTAAAGAGAAAGACTTTCATAGACATGTTTCCTTCAAAATGTCACTGGAAGTAATGCTCTTGCTTGTCACATGCACATGGTGAGAAGTCAGAGGTTATCCATGTTTAGCAGAAGTGGTCTGAGCACCTTGACTTTCAATGGAGATCTTTGACAACCAGGTGAGCTGTGAAGGGTTGGAGGGGTCTGTGTCTTGGGGGTGCTGTGTGTGAGGAGGTATTGGTGGAGACGAGGTTTTGGATGTCACCCTGCTCTGATACCAGCTGGCCAACTTGTGGTTTCACCAGTCGTCTTTCCTGTTGCATGATGTGTGGTGCTTATTTTGCACAGACGTGAAGTTGCATTAGTGTGGAAGTGTAACGTGTCTTCCATGTTGCTGATGTGCTAAAGGATGATGTTGCCTTTGAACTGATACTTTGTTGACTGGGTCTATAGTTGAGCTCCATAT
>NW_010102030.1:0-897 GCF_000699245.1 Pterocles gutturalis
CTTAATGATTCTATGATTTTCTATGATTTCTATGATTTTCTGATTTCTGACATGCAAGCTGGTGTATTTTAAACTAAAGAATACACTGAGTAAGGTACCTCTAGCATTTTCTTCTGCCAGTTCCAAAGTTATTGAAGGTGATGGGAATACAGAAGAGAAAAAAAAAAAAAAGTTTTTCTCTACATGAGAAGTGATAGGCACCGATAGGCACCTGAAATCAATTTACTCAAAATTTTACAGAACAAAAAGGACTGTGTGTTTTAGTCTAATATAAATTTCAAGTCAGTTTGAAGGAGCACCTGTCTGCTTTCAAATGCAGGTGTATATTGTACATAGTATTGACCATATACAAAAAAACTAGCACAGAGATTACTTGAGAAGCAGAACAGTGCAGAACAGTTGGGACAGAAAGTGTCTGTCTTTAATTTCAGGATTCTTGGTGCCACAAAGCACACGTTCATGTTGGTTATAATGATGTAGTCTCATTCCATCTCATTACTGTTCCTCAATCTACATAATGTTTTGCTGAGAGTCTGTGGGGGATATGTAAGAACACATCATGGAAGGCACTTTCTCTGTTCAAGTTATGCACTAGGCAGGTGTACCAACTAACCCTGTTCATGTCTGCCACTTCAACACAGTTACTGTGCCCCATTTCCTCTCAGTGGAATTCAATCTTTCTGCTTTTCTGTGTTTAGGTCATCTTGTTTGAGCATTGAAAAACAAAATTGCACATGATGTCTATAATGGCACAAATACTTCTCCAGCCCTAACAGAAATATTACCTTCCAATATGTGCTGTTACACAACAGTTTGCTGGCTTGTGAATCTTGTCATTAACTATGCAGATCATTGTCCTGGGTTAAGTTGAGACAGAGCTAACTTTCTTCGTAATAG
>NW_010102031.1:0-221 GCF_000699245.1 Pterocles gutturalis
CGGGGGACGCAGAGGGGCTCTCATCCCCTCCCGCCCGCGCGGGGCTCTAGTCCTGCTCCTCTCCGTCTGTAGCACCTGATAGCTCTCGGTTCACCGTATGCCATTTATCTCTTCTTCAGCAAACACTTCCTTTTCTTAGAAGTCAGGGCTTCAAAACATGCTTCTTGGAACTGCCTTTCCCCAAGCTCGGAGGCACACACCATGGTGCAGGCAATGGAGGC
>NW_010102032.1:0-1010 GCF_000699245.1 Pterocles gutturalis
GGAGTTCACGGATGGGCTGCAGAGCCCACGGGACAAACGCACAGGGGGCCAGAGGGTGTCAGCTTCGACAGCAAGGAGCGGGGAAGTGCCAGCGGGAGGGAACAAGCCCCTTTACACCCACGCCAGGTCGCTGCGCGTGGAGCAGAGCCCGCAGCCCTCACCGCTCACCCCGGGGACCTGGGATGCGCAGGCCCTGACCTGGTGGCTGCAGGATTTTTAAAAGCATCGTTTGGCTAGAGAGGTTTAATGCCGTAGGAGAGCCTGGGATCCAAACAGCGGCGCTTGCCCCAGGCTAGGCAACACGGCCGTGCAGAAACGTGCCAGTGCATCCTCCCACCAGAGCGGCCACTGGCTAACAAACCGCTGCGAAAGGAACGGAGGCTTCCATCAGAAACAACAAGCTCCATGTTCAACGTGAACAATTCCAAGAACGACCCATGTTCAGGTCCAGACCTTTCATTTCCCAGGAAACGGAAAAAGCCGGAGGAGGAAGGATGGGGAAGAAGGCTCTGTGCCGCTCGCCCCTCCCGGGAGCTGGGCGCAGGACACTCTGCAGACAGCGCTGATAAAAGCTCTTGTATTAAGGAAAAAGCCATCATTGATAGATTTTTGGTTCACAGAGACACAGCACACTGCAGCCTCTCTCTCTGCATGTTAAGGAGGTGATACGGGGGGGGAGGAGGGAGATTTATGGCAGCTCCCGTCATAAAACGACCTGCTTTTCCGCACGGCGCTCCCCAGATGGCTGATGCACACGGGGAGTTTCTAAGGGTGATGTGAAGGCTGGCGTTTGCCAGCCTCTCCACACTGTACCGGCATTATGGAGCCCAGCGAGGAACGGAGAAGCTCCGACATTCACTCTCTCCCCGGTTGCTAGGTGAGAACAGTTTCTCGACTATTTTAGTAAAAGGACTGAAATGCTACAACCAAAGAAAGACCCAATGCAGCGCAGCCCCAGCTGCACGCATCCGACCGAAGCCAGCCACATAAATCGCGCACAAATAACAGTT
>NW_010102032.1:1119-1384 GCF_000699245.1 Pterocles gutturalis
GGGGGGCGAGCCACGCCGCCAGCCGGCTCCGGAGAGGCCGCTGGTTTGGGTCAGCCGGTTCATCAACCGCTCACTAACCTAGTAATTAGTGTCACATAACCAACCCGAGGAGGCTGCAAAGCAGCAGAAGGTGGGAGCTCCGAGGGCAGCTCCTGCTGACCATCCTCACGCTAACCCCGGTCCATGAGCCCCCCAACGCCAGGGGAAGGCGGTGTGCAGGGATCAGCGTGGAGGGCTGGCTGGGGGAGGTCTCTGCCCTCTTCCC
>NW_010102032.1:1476-1727 GCF_000699245.1 Pterocles gutturalis
GCCTCAGTGCTCCGGGGGTACGGCTGATGGAAATAAATGGATCATGGGGGACAAATACATGTATCATGGGGGATAAATACCTATATCATGGGGGATAAATAAATCCTGGGGACTGCAACACAAAACCTGAGAAACCTGCTGCCTGGTCGGGAAGGGAGCACAGGGTGCGGGCAGGGAAGTCGGAGGGGAGCTGGAGGGATGGATGTTGCCCCAGCCCCACGGTGGTGCCAGCCCACGGTTGGGGGTCACCA
>NW_010102033.1:0-30613 GCF_000699245.1 Pterocles gutturalis
CTCTTCTCTTCTCTTCTCTTCTCTTTCTTATTTCTTCTGCCTTCCCAGCTAACCTAGCAGCATTTCTAGTTGTGGCATTGGCTGTTCATCTTTACAGTAGAAATCTGGGACTTGCTATTAGGCCATCAGCAGAAAAAGTCATACCACGCTTTCCTCTTCTTTCTACCATCATGTTTTTTAGGACTTAACTGAGGGTCTGGAGAGGTTAGAGGACACGTACTTCTTAGTTACCTGCAGGAAAAGTGTGCCTACCAACACACCTGGCCTCTTTCCAGGGTAAGAACAAGCATTGTTTAAGGAGAAAATGAGAATAAAAAGAGAAATGCTGGATTGTCCTTTTCTTAAGGATTTTATGAACTTATTTTGTATTAGTGTAAACTTGAATGGTGAAAATTCATGGTTTAGGAGAAGATGATCCAGTCTACTCAGAAGGCTGTTTTGTTGCTATTACAGTTATGTATTTGGTCACTCTTCTATGTTTACCAGCCAGACTGAAAATTTATTCTGTTTCTACCTCTGGTCTACATCATACAGCAATGCACAGATTTTGGTAAGCTTTAGAATCTGTCTTCAGAAGAAGCATTTCCAGACACAAAAGGTTTAACACAAAGGCAGATTTGTGAGTCGGAGCAAGCAGGAGATAGCAAGAGATTTGTCATACACTGAGTGTGATTGTCTATTCAGCTGTTTAGTGTCATGGTTGGATTCATTGATCTCTAGATAGATACATCACAGATAAAATAACAAATAATATACAACAATGGTGTAAAAGATAATTTTTTTTTTATCTTCACAAGGATCTGTGTGAGAGCTAGTTTCACACATGCTAGGTATGATCACTGTCATCAAGGAATTAGTTCAGGCATGGCAATATTCCATGCTGAGACAGAATGGGTAAAGCTGTCTGGCCAGTGCTTTCTTGGAGCTGCCTACAAACCCAATTTTATATATACTCTCTATGACACATCAGCTATGCTGAATTAAAATACTACAATAACCTTAAATGTATTGATAGTTCGGGAGAGCAGCACTGATTCCCCCTTCCCCCTTGGTTGTTATTTGGTCATTAAGAGATAAAGAAACAGAGTGTCTGTGGCAAGCGATCAATTTATTTGCCAATACACAAGTATGGCATTCAAATTATTTCCAAAGTTTGGGTTTTTGAGCAGCAGCACATCAACAAAGACCTCAGGGCGAGGTGCTCCATCCCAGCATAGTGAGCAGCTGGATCTCACAGTCCCACCTCCAGCAACGTTATTTTCCAGGACATCACAGGGAGCCAGGTGCGACACTGGGTATGGTGGCTCCTGTGTCCCTGCCCAGCTGTGCTCCCCTGGCACCTGGTGGTGCCACAGGGTGGGACCTCTCGGGGCACAGGACTCTCTGCAGCTGGGGGACCGGAGCCCATCCGTCTCTTGGAGCAGGTTTCCCAGTTGGCACAGCTGCTCCCCTCCTGCCCTCTGCCAGCGGACAGATTCTGCAGTATCCCCTCTGCACCAGCATCTCTGTGCTCTGTGCCACTGCTCTGCAGCTCAAGCTAGGGAATTAAATTTAACAACTAAATAGGGGGAGAATTTCCCTTTCTCCAGACAGTCCTGGATATCGAGAGTCCTGGGACTAGCCCTCCCTGCTGCATTGATGGCACAGTGCTTGTAGCGTGACCCTCACAGTACTGTCCTCATTAAGAAACATATCCAGATTAATGCCCAGCTCAGGCAGGCTCAGTTCAGGTCTGAGACAAATATTGGATCAGCTGATGAAATGGCAGCCAGCTCCTTGGCTCCTGGTATGGAAAATTTAGAATGGGTGGCTCTTTCCTAGCTTGAAACATCAGTACAAGATATGTGTCGCATGTTGCTTATCACATAACTGCACGGATGCCCGTAGCATTTGTTGAGTGACTTTGGAAACACCAGGAGTGGTAAAAGGCAAGGTTACTCCTTCTCCAATTGAAAGATAGGAAAAAATACAGCTCCACTGGTGCTAAGACTCTCTGGATTTACTGAGTTTGTGCGGGGAAGCACTAATGGCTCTTCACTGCAGGTGCCACCAGAAAGGAGGGCAATAAAAAGAGTTGCATTATTCTGTCATGATGTGGTGTGGGATCCCTTCATCCAGTAAAAAGTTTTCATAAAGTAAGAGCAGTTTATGTACAGTGGAGCAGTCAGAAAGATTGAGAACCTACTACATGAAAACAAAATGTGAGTGCGACACAGCTTACACAGATAAGTCAGAGAGAAAGTGAAAACACAAATTTGTAGATAGTCTAATGTTGATGAGACAATTTTCCATTTTTAGAGAGCTCACCACTACCTGCTGATTAGAACAAAATGCTCAAAGAAAAAAGGGAATAAGTGAGATGGGCAGACAGAAGAAAAAAAGTGTCAGATTACTGAATACACAAATAAGAGCTCTGATACTGAAGATATGACAGACATGGAAGAGGTTACTAGAAGTCTAATTTCTTAAAAATCGCAGATGTGGTTTAGGTAGGAAATAACAAAAGACATGTTTCATGTGTGGAAAAAAAATGTAAGAAATGGAAAGCATTTCATCACTTTCCAAGGGTTTGCAAGCACCAGGAGGAAAAGAAGAACTAACAGGTACTGAGGAATTCCTCTAGGTGTAATGGAAAATATTGGAGGCAGAATGGATGGATTCTACCAGTTTAGGAACGTTTACTAATTTCCATTGTTTATGAACTAAATGTATGGTTAAAAGCACATTGAGGGTTTTTTGTTTGTTTTTGAAATAATGGAACACTTAAAAAGCAGACTTTAGGGGGACCTACAGGAGAGGTGGGGGGGCTCTTGATCAGGGGGGTGTAGTGATAGAATGAGGGGGAAAAGTTTTAAGCTGAAAGAGGGGAGATTTAGATGAGATATGAGGAAGAAATGTTTTCCTGTGAGGGTGGTGAGGCACTGGCCCAGGTTGCCCAGAGAAGCTGTGGATGCCCCATCCCCGGAGGTGTTCAAGGCCAGGCTGGATGAGGCTTTGAGCAACCTGGGCTGGTGGGAGGTGTCCCTGCCCATGGCAGGGGGGGGGAACTAGGGGGGCTTTAAGGTCCCTTCCAACCAAAACCGTTCTGTGATTCTATGATTCTATGAGTATAGAAAGCACAGCCAAAAAAATTGTCTAAGGAATCACCACCACAATTTCCTTCCACCTATGTTAGCACTGAAAAGGGAGCACTTCCCGCTGACTACTGGGGGCATTTTTGAATAAAATATTCTCCAGTGATTGATGTATCAGCAGAATTATGGCTTCTGTCTTTGGGGAAGAAGAGAGATCATGTTTTTGTAGAAGAGGCTGTGTCAAACGTCTTGCTGCTGAGATGGGTCCCAAGAAAGTGTGCCCCATTTCTGCCGGAAGAAAAATGGGAAAGTGGAGCTTCAGACTTCTCAAAGGCTGCTTGCTGCCTCCTGCTCATCCCATCTGTGCACTTGGGTGCCAGGCTGGTTTATTTGAATTATTTCCATCATTCCTTTCTGCAGGGCTGGGAAACGTGTGTAATGTAAATGCAGTGATGGGAAGCGTCTCGCTGCAGGAGAGACAGTGCAGGGTGGTCAGGGCTTACATGGGCTCCTGCAGAGGGTTTTAGTGACTGGCTCGGGGTACATCAAGTTTGGTGGTTCTCCAAAGTGTCTGCGCCACTGTGCTGGCCCTGTAAGCAGCATGCTTGCATTTAACGTCATTAAAATGAGAGGACCCTGTGTGGAGCCAATCCATTGTCTCTGTGGCTATGGCACAATGAATTTAGATCTGAATAATCTACCAGTTTACCACATTTTCAGAGTTCATGAATTGCAGTCTCTGTCTCTGTCACTCCCCTGTGACAGAGACCAAATCCCACTGGTATTTCTGCACTTCTGTCTTAAGTCATGTCCCTCTGTGATCCTGTGTCCTCCTTGTCTCTCCCCACTCCCATGTCCCACTGGGTTACCACCCTCCCACCTCGGCATGCTTTTCCCTTTCTTCTTGGGCTGCCCACAGCACATTTCTTTCTCTTGCACAGAGTGGGAATATGCACATATTGATCCTGCTCCACTTTTTCTTTCTCTTACCCCAGGTAGACAAGGCAGACGATCCAGTGTTTTCTGTATTGCATGGGTTTGTTCTGTTTTTGCCAGTGAACTGGTCAAAGAACTACAGGGATGAACATTCCTGCACCACTGTAAGGAAGAAAACAAAATAGTTGCTGGTTTTAACCCTTCAAATAGTTCTGCCCTGTTGGTCAGAAAAAAACAATACTGAAAAGGCAGAATTCTCCCCATTTATGGCTGCAAAGTAGCTTACTGCCTGACATCTATAGTCTTCTCTGTTTTTACCTTTTTTAGGTTTTCATAATTGACATTTATTAGCTAAATGTAGTTGAATGTGCAACATTATGGGTTTATCTCTTGTTTTCGTTACATTCTTTAAAAAAATTTTAATTACAAGAATGTAATTTTATATGTCTTTTAATAGAGACCCTAGAAGGAGAAACCACTATCTCAAAGACTTTTCCCTACTGAGAAATAAGGAAGGAGGTGGGATCGCAGGTGTCGCAGACCAGTTGTACTTTTTTATGCCTTTGTTTTAAAAAAGAACTGGCTGAAATACAATTGTAAAATATTAAGAAAAGGTATCAAGGAAATGGCAGTAATTCTGCACCCCAGCACTGTGGTCAGTGGCTTTCAAAGTACATGGGCCTTTGTTGAAGGCTCTGGATGGTGACTCAGAATGTATTTGCCAAATACCTGGCTCTACAACAGGCTTCCGCTTGTCCTTGGGCCAGTCACTAAGGGTATCGTTATTAAATATGAAAGGATTCAAAATCACTTCAGTTATTTGAAAAAACTTAATCACTTGTCTCTCTCTGATTCATTTCCATGTTTTCTCTTATCTTTTACCTTGTGCATCTAAGACTTGTCATGACAGGTGCTGTCTCTTACTATGTGTGTGTAGAATATGAAGGATAATGGGAAATTGCCTGTGTGGAACTCATGACATATTGCTAAACTAGAAATAACAAATGAGTTTTAGTAATTATAGTAGATGGCAGAGAGCACCCATTTTTTCAGGTATTGTCTGAAGAGCAATATTTGTTGTTGAAAGCATACCTCAATTTCTAAGCTGCTTTTCTGATGTTTCGCTTTCCAATACTGTTCAGCTTGGAATCTCTTTCGATATTTACTTTTGTCCAGTTATTGAGTTCAGGTCTTATTTTCACTCTTTATTTTCTCTGTCTTGCATCAAGACTGTGTTTATTCTCTCTATAATCCTGCATAAAGTCCTTGGGAAAGTTCTCTTGCTCTTTTTTTTGTGGATAAAACACGGTCTGAATTTATGGTGGCAGGGTTTGCTCAGCTTGGAGAAGAGAAGGCTTCTGATATCTTACAAATGGTTATAGAGAATAAGTTATCCTCACTTCACAAGGAGGTAGAGTGCCAAGACAGGAGGCCATGGGCACAAGTTGCTTGAGGTAAAATTCTGCCTGGATATTAAAAATTTTCTTCACCTTGACAATACTCAAACATTGCAATATTTACCCAACAAAGTGCCAGAATCTCACCTGATAGATACATTGATATTGACTTGAAAGAGCCCTGGATAACCTAATCCAAGTCTCTGCTTTTAATGAAAGGTTAGACCAGATGAACTACAGAGATTTTTCTAACCTGGAATCTCCTGTGATTCTTATTTCCTTTATTCTCCCCACTGTAAATACATCCATGCCTAAATAGAGCCATGATTTTTCCCATATACTGACATTACATGTGTATTACTATATAATACACTTTCCTTGAATGAACTATTGAATTAAGCATTTTTTTTCTTTCAGTGATTAACATGATAACACCTATACTTTTCTTGAGGAAGGTGTAAAGCTAAACAACCAGTCTGCTATGCTGACTCTTTTGTATGACCAGGCTGATTATCTCCCTGCTTTGCACAGAGTTGTCCTCTCCAGTCATTCATGTTACATCTATGTCATCTGTTTCCCAATCTCTGCACGGGAGTGAATTAAGTGGTCTTCTGGTGGGACACACAGAACAGCACTTACCATATCCAGCACGGGTATCGTCTCTGGCAGACACGATCCAGCTTTCTAAGGCCCCCTCAATAGTCCTGTCTCTTCCTCCACCCTTTCTCCCCATCCCTTCACTAAGGTCAAAAGTAGGGTGTGTGGCTGAAAGTGAGGTAGGATAGGAAAGCTCTTGCTCCATGGTATGTCAATATGGAGTATGGATGCAAGCTCTTACCCAAAAGAAAGAAGTGTGTGTTCAAGATGGTCTGTGTCCCTTTACCTTTGAGGTGTTCCCTAGGATAGTATAGCCTGAATCTACCTATATTTGGATCAACAGCATACTCTTTGTGACTGTAAGAGTAGATGAAATTAAAAAAAAAAATGGTTTCGTATGTTTATGCAGTAGATGTATAAACAGGGTGACACGTCATATCAGGCAAAGACAATACTGCTGAGGATTTACGCATAAGAAATTTTTGAAGCAATGGTGGAGCATATTACTCTGTTTCATGTCAGATAACACCACAGTGATGGAAAAACATGTCAGGACTGAATGTCATACCTTTGGGTGGCCTTGTACATTTCTGACATGGAATCCATCATACCAACCTGAAAAAATGAACACTTCTTTAAAGCCTTCTGAGGTACCCAGTTTGTCCTAATATATCCATATTCGAGGTATTTAGGTTATAGCACGCCAGCATCATCAGCCATGACTAATATATTTTTTGAACCGAGAAAAGCTTTACTAAGTACAGGCCCGGATAGCAGAGTGTTCCTGAAGTGAAGACATTTGAAAGACATTTTAATTCCGTGGCACCATGCAGAGGGCATTAATCTTTCTTGTGATTTCCTCTACTGTAACAAAGAAAAAGAATTTTAATGTGCAAAACTCGTTAAATCAATCATCCTCGGGAATTTAGATGCACGGTGTGATAGAGGCAACAACTTTCAATACCTAGAGGCAATTTTTTCCATATGTTTTGGATGTTGGGGTTTAGGAAAAACAAGCATTTTAATGAATTTTTGGTCCTACTTTAAAACATAAAATTTTAATTTAAAGATAGCCTACTTTAAGGTAAATAATATAAATAAAGTTCTCTGTTAATACAATGGAATATCAACCTGTGTTGTGCAAACTTTTTTATGCTTCAGTGCATGATCAGGATGATTTTGAGAGATTGATCTAAGTTATTGATTATCCAACACTGCAGCAATATGGAACAAAACCATGCCAACTATTGGAAGAAAACATTGATTTTTTGAGATATTGTGTTTCTTCTGTTCCTGAGATTTAGCAAGATATCTTTATTCAATAACAAATTTATACAGTCTGAATTGTTTGCAAACCTGGGACTGGGTTCTTTATTCAGAGAAAGTAGAAGTGTAATACTATTTGAAAAAGTCAATGATTATGTCATTTTGCATCACAAAGAGATGGCTGACTATGACTAATCCTCAGGCATTTGTCAAGCCTAGGCTTCCCCTGGGAGAAGATTTTTACTAAGCGCCATAGCCTTTAGAGCAAACTAGGACATTTGTTGTATTTCCACATGGATAGCAGCATTACATGACATCTAAGTAAACTTACATTATCTGTTAATTGACAGCTTAGATCTGCCTGGCTCAAGGGGAACAAATGACTGTGCGAAGGCTGAGGTAAGGTTTGAGGATAAAATGTCAATTGTCACTGGGTTATATCTCATGAGACAACTAACAGTCCAGCTTGTAACCTGGATTTAGCCTTATACCATGATCTTTTTCCATTCTGCCCGCTTGAAAAACTCCTTTTTTTTTTTTTTTTTTTTTTTTTTGCAAATAGTAAAGACCATGCACACTCAAACAAGATGATATTTTTTTTTCCTTTAATTGTGTGGCTAATATGGTATAATTTCAGAAGATTTTAAGAGATGCTTAATGTATTTGCATAATCAGGTCCCTTTAGACTATTTCGCAGCTCTGAACAATTATGCACTCCACTATATAATAGAGAAGAGGCTCAGGAAGCTTTGTGTCTCTCTTCTGTCTGTTTCTCTCCCTGAAACAAAGCACCTCAGTTACAATGCATGGAGAAAAAAAAAAAAAAAAAGACTAATATACAGTTTACAAGCAATTTAAAATGCCTTAACTAGGCTTGACAAACTAGTGAGTAGAGGGTTTTTTCTGAGAAAACTTGACCGTTTTAGGCAGTGCCTCTGTATGACGTTAAAAAATAATATTTGTAGAACCTTTATTTTTATCACCTTGTTCATCAAGGTCTGTTTTAAGGGAGTACCTGCTGTCAGAGCATGAAGTACAGGGTGCTCACTTTTGTGCAATCATGAAGACAACAAACAAAAAGAATTGGATGAGAAGGCAGAGAGATAAAAAATACCTATGGCATCAGAATTCCTTTTTAAAAGTAAAAGTTGCCCTGCTGACCTCATGCAGCCTCTGGGTCTCACTAGGTTGTCTCTTTCACGTGTGATTGAAGGTGAAACCTGCCCACTCCTGCTCTCACAGGAGCATGAGCTCACACATCCTGGTATGGGAAAGAGCAGAGATTCTCAAATTTTGAGCTCTAGTGATCTCTAAAGGTCGTCTCCAGCCTGGCCACCTCCTGAGGCCATCCAAACCCCTGGCAAGGAGCCCTAGGCGACTTGGACTGACTGTCCACTCAGTCTAGTTACATGCTGGGTGAGCAAAAGCAGCATTTGTCATCCTTTGTCTAGTGGGAGAAGGTGCATCATCTGCTTGGTCAGAAGGACTGGGCACTGCTGGCATAGCACAATTGGATGCAGCTCTGTGAAGAAACACCTGCTGAGAAATTTACCACCAAAAGCCTGGTGACACCAGTATGGTCCTCTTGCCCCAGGTCCAAAATAAATGATGATTTGTGATGGTGAAGTCTTCTGTGAAAGCATTAAGCCTTTCTGCACGCACAGGGATGGAGGGTAAGACTACGGACATGGGCAGCATCCATGCAACAGCTGATGTTTTTACAGTTCAAACCCAAACTCATCTTCTGTCTAGACACTTGTGGACTCATGCCTTTGGGTCTTTAGGAAAATGATACCTAGACCAAACCTAAGAAAGTGATCTACTCTCCCAGTATCTTTAACAGTTAGATTTATCATTACTTATTAAATGAAAAGCAATAAGCATGACTAATTGTATTAAACTGAAGATACTTCCTTAAATTTATCTTACAAAAATTTTTGATGAAATAAATAGCAAATTTCAATATTTTCACCAGTAATTCAGCCAGTAGCAGCAGGTCTACAAATAATGGTAAATATTCCAAGCATTTCATAATGCACTGTACTTTGGGCCGATTGTGTTTTGGGGCTCAGTTATTAAGTGCTGTAATGTTTAGACTGGCTCGGGTGTGAGCTGTGTACCAGGTTTGTTATCAGAGTTATTGTAAATATAGTCTTCTTTTTTCTCACATGACTTCTTTCACCGTGTGTGTTTTACAAACTGGGAAATGCAGTATTGCAAAATGTGTAGGTGTTCATGTTCATTAAACAAGACAATAGCAAACCAAATATGCAGAATTTATGACCATTCTGTCACGCTGCAAACCACAGAGGAGTTTCTTAACACCAAAAGACAGGTAAAGAACAACAGAAAATAATTAATATAATGAGGCAGTATGATGAAAACAAAGGCAATGTCCTTGTTAGTGAAACAAGGGCTGAGAAGACTACTGTAAGATAGATAAAAACAAACTATCACATAGTAGAAGGGCTTTAAGGAAACCCTGGGTCAATATTTTTGAACATATCCAAATACTAATTTATTTATCTCTTACAAATGTATTTTTCAAAAATGCATCAGGTGTAAATTGAGTTTTCTGAATGCATTTCGTAGCCATGAAGGCTTGGAACTTATTCTAGTGCTAAAAATAAGCTTAAAAATGTGAGAAATAAAGGATGCTGCTGCTTGAAACTCGTTGTGATGGATGCAGACAGTCTGTGACCCTGGAAGAGCTAGCAGGGTATGAGGAGCACTGCGGGCACACAACCCTTCCACAGCCATGCAACACAAGCCAGCACCATTCCTCAGTTGGAAAAAAAAGGAGGAAAAAAAAGAGAGAGTCCTGTAAATGTTATTTCACCATCCTCTCCCCCCCCCTCTCCGTATGTACCCAGGAATGTTTTGAACCAGGCTCTGCTACAGTTTCCTGGCTGCTCTGTACTCAGATGTTTTCCAAACTTGAGAAGCGGGTGCAGGACACATACACACACATACATCTTCCCTTTTATGTTGGGTCACTGTGACATTATAGTGCAATGTTAGAAGATAAAATACCGTCATACAGAAATAAAAGCAGTAAAGAAGGGACAGGCTGCAAATTCACCATTCAGGTTTATTAATTTAAAGATCCTTTCATTAAATCTTCCATTTTTCCAGAATTTACAGGCAATTCTAGACCTGAATTCCAGCACACACTAGATTGGTAAAGCTATGACTTTAATAACAGAGCACGGACATTCATGGTTTTTTACCAAGTGGAACTATAATGTCTTGCAGACGTGTACGCAAAACAGCAGATTTTTTTGGGATCTGAGAAAGTACAAGTTGTAAACTTGGTGCAGTAAAAATGCCTTCTTCTCTGTTTCCCATTGGCTGTTTGTCAATTCGTTTCCTTCCCACACTCTCCCAGCACTTGGTGTATCCCTCCTGAAGCCAGCGATCCTAGGATGCATGAGGGCTGGACATTTCACCCAGCCGCTCTTGTACTGCAACACAAACAAAAAGAAATACAGAATAATAACTAGAAAACAAGTCTGCTATGCACTGCCATGCACTATAGCATCCAAGCATTCGCTCAAGATTTATCACTCTAGGGAAAATGATAAACCAACCTTACAACAATCACTATAGAGGAAACAAAGATTTTTTTTTTTTTTTTTCTGAAGGGAAATGCTGCTTCAGGGGGCACATTTGTTTCCCTTTAAATCATAATCTTCAATCACACAAACTGTGCAGACAGCCTGGATAAGCTACAAAACTTACTGTAAATATTCAATATTGACTTTCCAATCTGTCCTTTTCCCAAGGGGAAAAACTGATGTGTGGCTTGCCCTGCCGACTGCCATATTACCTTATTCATTACAGAGATACGAAAGACCATCTTGAAAACACTGTGTTACCAGGCTCAATATTTCTCTATAACCCTCCTGGGCTGCTTTTGTGGAAGCAAACATAATCCTTCATGTGGAGGTCCCAAGGAAAAGGCATAGCTGAGCATGACACAGTCCGAGGGATGGTAGAGAAGATGTGCACATCTCAGAATTTTGATGGCTTACTTGAACAAGGCCAAGAAGTGTGGAAATCCAGCATTTTACCTGCACCGTGCATCGTTCTCTCTTTGGCTTTGGAAGTATGAACAGATACAGAGATTATCTCCAGCTAGGTATCCAGAGGTTGTTGACCTATCCTGGAAAGGCTCAATTCAGCTCATACATAAGTACTGTAAGGTTTTATCCTTCGAAGAGAGTTTAGGTAGATAATGAAAAAACTAAGGCAGTCTCCCATATTACTCGTTTGAGGTGGTTTGCTTTTCGGCACACCATGCTTGCCAAGACTGGTGTGATTTACCATACCTGCCATGTTGTGTAAGAATATTTTTGGTGGGACCTTCAAGTTTCCTAAGCTCTGCCAAGACACCAAGTCCAGGAAGGTTTACGTGATGAACATCAGTCAGCTGAGCTAATGCCTCACTTCTTCATTGAGGTGGTTTACACCTCTCAGACACATTGGTTGTGACTTTCTGCTATTCCCCGATTTAAAATGCTCATCAAATATGGAAGTTCTGGAGAACATGATGGAACCATAACAATGTTTTGAACCATAATGAAGGTTGCAGCTTCTCCCCTGATACACCCTGCCCACCCAGACACTAACAGGGACAATAAGAAGTTTGTATGCATGTTGAACTATGACAACAGTTTGCATGTAAAAAACCTCCTCCCTTTTGCTGGCTGTGAGTCTGGGTGGTAAAGACCATTTTGGGCAAAATTAATCCATCATCCAGCAGTTACCCAGGCTCGGTTTTCAGGTTTGCATGTGTAGCCCACAGAGAAGCATGACAGTGATGTGACGTTTCTGAAGCAGAGATGGAGAGACACTGGACAGACACCTCCCCCTTAGCTCCGTAAAATCATCTATCAGGCTAGACTTGCACTCAAAAGCAAGTCTTGCATTTACTGGTGTGTGCACCTCTGCTTATCAGCATCATAGAAGTTCAAAATCCGGCAAGGCTGGTAATGATTAAAGCAGTTTGAAGCGCTGCAGCCTGTTTGATGGGTTTTGACACCCAGGGCTAGTGCTGTATTCCTTACTCCTAACATGCAAGTCTCCCATTTTAAGTTATATTTTCTTCAAGTTAGTGGGAAACAAGCAAGGAATGCAGGTCAATGTGGAACATCAAAAGGCCACTGCTCTCCCCAGGGGTGAAGAGAAAAAGAAAAAAACAAAAATTTTTTTTTTGTTGCTTCCAGAAGCTTTCAAGAAAAACAAAAGCTGCAGTTCTATTTTACAAAACACTTAAACAACCTAACACTGAATTATTCATGTCTGTTCTGAAACACAAGCTTTATAACCCTGAATTAATTGCCCTTGGTGGTGAGTATATCTAGTCTCATTGTAAATACTTTGCCAATTGAAATACAAACATGTTCTGCACATAGAAAGATGTTAACACAGTGTCATAAGCTTAATAATATTGTCACCACCTTCTTCCCAAACACTTTGGACCAAGTTTTACTTCTGAAGCTGGTAGACTGACTGTATTTTCTCTGATCTGAGTTTTTCCCACTGACCACGTTTCTAGGGGGAGATCACTGGTTTTACCAGCTTGTGGTCACAATCTAATTTGTCATTTGTCTTATCAAACTCCCTTTTTGGGGATTCCTCTGCAAGTAATAATAATTTTGTAGGATTTTAAGATGGGACATTCCCCCATGCAAGTCCTGTTGTTACCAGACAAGCACCCGACATCTATGACAAGAAACATGTTCCTGAAATCAGCGTCATCTGTGGCAATGAGGTGTCCATAGCAGCTTGCCTCTCGAGTGGTGTGATGCAAAAAAACCCAACCCAAAATGAAAAATAAATCATGGCTTTTCTGGAACAAAATCAAAACCTTGCCTTTTGGAGTACAGAGGATTCATTCTTTGCAATGAAACTTTTCTTTTGCCTCTGTTCTTGGTCAGGGACAAAATGCTTTCTACATTGATACGTAAACCTGAAGTGCACTTGTCCTAAACATATGGAAACCTCTGGAACTGGTTGCAGAGATTAAGCAATTACATTTCAAACCAAACTGTGTTGTTCAGTGTTGCCTGCTGCTTAAGGAAAGTTGTTCCTCGTAAGAAATACAGAATACTTTCTTAAAAAAAACCCCTTATGCCCTGTTTCCTTTAACTGGGCTTTTGAGAGGCACACACACAATAAAATTTTCATCTCTCTGCAGAAGCTGGTGTAAGTGACATTTAGTGAATGGTATGAATGCTCCTGCTCAGCACTTTTGATGTGGGTGGTGGGAGGAGAAGGGCGATTCATTCATTTCCAGACTGTTCCGATTCCATGGCTGTCATTTAAGCTTTAGGGTTCTGCTGGCATCAACAATCCCATTAGGCAATCACCCACAGCACTGTGCTGTTTGCTCTGGTTTTATCCTGGGTAGAGGGGTGAGAAGGAAATACCAGAGAGCTGCAGCCAGCTGAGGGCCACCAAAGGCTTTCTCTGCTGGAGAGGGACCTCCAGCTGCCCCGTTAGCTCCAGTCAAGATAGGGATCCTGAATGTGAAAGGTTTGACAGGCCCGTATTTAGTCTCTGCTCTGTTGCTTAACACCAGGATTTCAGTGGCGAAGGGGAAATGAGAGTTGGGGGATGGCTGCCGTGGTTGGTTGGGACCACGGAGACATGGCTTGCCCTTGGCTCTCCCTTCCTTGCAATCCCCTGGAGCAGTCTCTGTGGCTGAACGTTTTCCCTTCTGTGTCTAAAATAACTATAGGTCCAGTCTTGACTGTTGCTCCAGATTTTTAGCATTTCCCATGGCTGAAACCCAGGAAGGGAAGGGCCGTCTTGGCCCTGAGTTGATCCGGACATCTGCACACCCAGAACCACCCTTTGCTGGCATCTCACCTTGTTGCCATGTTTGCACTCTCTCGAAGTTCCTTCCTTCTGCCTGCAATAACTCAGAGCTGAAGTGATGTGCAGGTTCTCACCAGGTTTGGGCAAGGTTAATGAAAAGAAATGATGCTAGTGGGTGATGGAGCTTCTTCTGACTTTAATGGGAATGTGCCACTCCTCGCATGGATGGGAAAGGCATGCCATCCTTTTCTTTTCCCTTTTTTTTTTTTTTTGGTTTTCTTTTTTTGGGTTTTTTTTTTTTTTTGAACTGTGATATACTATATCCTGCGTGGCAGGTGGCATGACACAGATGAGAAGCCAGAGTGAGAAATGGCTTTCCTTTCACTCCGAGGCGTAACATATGCTGGGAGATGCTGCAAACCTTATTAAGCCTCTTATTATTGTGCTACCTAATGACTGGTGTATACATAAAATATTATGGTGTTTTACAGAGATGCCCAAATGTTCAAAAGCAACTAATAGGTTTGGACATGCAACTGGCAGCTGATTCCCCTATCTTTAAAAACCAGGTTGCTTCAAATTTTTTTTTCAGAGTCTATGCAGCTAAAATCTAGTGCCTTTGAAAATGTAAGCTATTTTTTGCCAGTTAGGTATTGTGGCTCCTGCACTTTAAAACTAAGGTTTTTGTTCCTCAAAAAAAGTACTAGCAATTATCTTACAGTATATATTTTCCTGGTAAAGGAACCCCACAGTAGATGTGACAGCCAGGTGGACAGAAAAAAACCTGTAAACTCAGGGCCAGGCAATTATATAGTTAGAGATCCAAGAGGAAGCAGAAATATAAGGTGGAGCTTGCAGTGTTCATCGAGGTCGGAAAGATATACCAGTGTCTCGGAGCTGAACACACAGGGCAGAGTCAAGGCACTAAGAATAAACTACACCACTGTGTATTTCAGTTGTCGTATGCTATAATTGCAAGCTTGAACTAATTATTATGTAAGAGTACTATGGACAGGTTGTTCTCCTTATAAAAATGTAATTTTTTTCTCTCTCCATTTTGTACAGATAAAGCCACTTGCTTACGACAAGATACTGGTAATTAAGGCTTTCCATATCCCACACATATAAGTTATCCTATATGTACAGGCTACCAGAGTGAACAGGGAACGACAGAGCAAGCCATAGTGCTCACACACAATCACACCGCACCATTTTATCCCTGCTCTCGGAGACTTCTCTAGGTACGGTGCGACAAAACCCGTGGTTAAAGTGGCAGAGAATACAGGCGTCACAAAGCACAAACCATAAAACAAGCGTGTATTTTCCTCCTCTCTCGGTGGCAATGCGATTCACCCAGAAGGGGGAGATCTCAGCCCGCATGCCGCAGCCGCCAGCGCGCAGCCCATATTTCGGCTCCTGCTCTGAATTTGTCTGTCAGGGAGATTTCGACACAAACCATGCGATTTGGTGCTGGAGCACGCTGGACCTCATCTGCTTAAAAAGATGCACAGATATAGTCATCACACTCCATAATTTAATAAACCGCTAAGAAATTGCACACGTTTTCATTTTAGCAACTTGGGTCCCGCAACTAAACTCACGATGCTACAAAGACATTTGAATTTTTCACTAATATGCCATGAGCACTGCACCCATTGCAAATTAATGAGTCTCTGAATAGCACTGTGCATTTGTCATTTGAATTTATGCTAATGCACTGAGGTCTCCTGATGATGTTGATAGTCCACAGCAGCTGCTCAAACTATAGAATACACATGCGTGTTCCTCCACTTTTTATTAATCTTTCTTGGATTTTTCTGGTCTATGATTTGGGCTGCAGTCCTGCAGCTGGTTATTGATAGGGCTGCTGATTCTCTTTGACTTTACACTAAAGGCTTGACCCCCAACCCTGAGCAGAAGTAATGTACCAGTGTTGAGAGAATTATGTACATCACACAGCAACAACCTCAGACCAGCAGGTCAAAAGGAGTTCATTGAGAACCAATGGTACTTACAAAGAGTGTTGGCATGGTAACTGATAGCTTTATTTTTTTTTCCCAAATGAATTATACCAAGTATGATTTACTTCAATAAGTCAGTCTGAGGCTGTGACTGGGCTCACATAAATTATATATCGCAGTAGATGGCTTTTTTTTTTTTTTTTTTTTTTAAATGTGTCTTCAAAGAAGTAAAGGCCTATCCTTTACCCTTCTCACCCAGAGGAGGAGAGCATGCAACAGCCAGGGTATGGTAGTGACTGCAAGATGCTGGCCAAAGGCTAGATGACAACCTTTCCATCCAGAGTTCAGGCAGTGCCGTTGGATAATGAAGAACAGTGTCACACTGAATACACATGGGGTCCTGTCAAAAGAAACAAAGAAAAAATTGTGAGGGAAACTAGTAATAAAAGTTTCAAAATATTTATCTGTGAGCTGTTGTGCATTGGAAGTTAGAATATTCCAGAGAAGACTACAGTCTTTACTAACTTTAGCTCTAAACATGACAATTATAGTGCTGCTAATATACCCAGGAAACAATTATTTGAGCTGCCTAATAATTTTCAAATGACTCAGAAAAATCAAGTGCAGAGATGAAATAAGGAGCACAGCATCAGAAAATGCAGCTTCTTAAGAGTCACTCCATTTTTTTTTTTTTACACTCTTCTGGGTTTCACAGGGCCAGGGAGGCTCAGTAGTTTAATTCTGAAACATCTGGGAGCAGCAATGCCGTGCAATATACTATGGCCTTTTGTTTGCAGCAGGTTCTTTTTGAGGGAACAACGCTGTGTCACATGAGGGAACTTGACTGAATTATCTGATAAATGTCAAAATCAGACAGATGCATTCTGCCGTCTCTTAAATACTATCAGGAAAGGGTTTTTAAAAATTAACCATTTCGTCCCTAATGCAACAGAGAAGCTCTGGAGCTGAACAGTGGCATAAACAAAGGGAAAAGAGAGCAGACTGACTGTGGACTTAAAGCAGCTCCCAGCAGAATTCTCAGGAGACATTATATATATATACATATATATATGTCCATATGTTCTAGCACCCTTTGCAGGTTTAAAGGGCCACTTCAGAAAAATGCATTTCAGTAAGAAGCAGCAAATAGCCACTTTCCTACAAAACTGCAGTTTTCCCATCAAGGAGGGTAAAGACATTTTCACTGTTCTCAAAAAACTTTGAAATGTAAACTTGTTCGATTGATGGCTCCTTCTGGTCCTGGCAGCCTTTTTGATAGCTGGTGCTCTTTCTGGAATACTTGTTAAAAATGTCTCTGTAGCAAAGATGTTGTGTTTTTTTCTTTTTTTTTTTCTTTTTCTCCATGGGATTTTTTTTTAAAGTCAGTGCATGGGAGAGTGGAGATAGGCTCTCGTCTTCGATGCAGCAGACTGACAGGTGAACACCCACTCTCACTGCCCTTGCACATTGTAATGCTTTACGAGATTAGACTGCCTGAAAGCTTGTTTTTTTCAGTCTAAACCTTCAATCCTTTTTGGACACAACCGCTCGCGATGACTTTTGCTCAGGAAAACTGACCGTGGCAGTGCAGGCTGTGCTGGAGGCTGAGAGTGTGGCAAGGTCAAAGGCAGCTATGTGCACCAGCATCATTTAATGCCAGTGCCATCTACAAATATTAACTCCTTCCTTCACGGAGACTGACCAAAATTTGGGACTGGGAGTGACTCCAACCTGAAAGAGGCTGTCTCAGGTTCTCCCCTCCATCATGTTCGTAGGAGCCTAACTTCTGACCCTTACCAGCAAATAAACCCCTATTCTGGTTTGGTGACTGCCCATCTGTTTAAGGCAACGTAGCTTTCAAAAGAACTGGACTTTTATACGTGTTTGTCAAGCTCTCACAGCTCTTAGTGTTCGAAACATTTCACTTCATGCACATAAACTGTCTCCTGGAGGTTGTCACATATACTTGTTTCTCATCTCTCATGCTACCTCCCCTGACCCTGCTAATTCCATCTTTGTGGTGTAATTGCAAAAGAAATCTTCTCGGATGAAATAACAAGCAGTGTCACGGGAGTTTTCTGGAGTAATATCTTGATGCTAACCACTGTTCGCAGATCTGCAGAGGATTAAACTTGCTCTGTGTGAAGAATTTTACGTGTAATGTAATAAAAAATAATGTAGCTTCCAGAAATAAATAATCTGAGGCAGACAGTCAGCTTTTTCCACTCCACTTTTCCTTTCACTGCACTCTGCATAGCTATTAACTAGCTATCATCTTTATTAAATATTCTTCTGTGTAATAGCTGGGATTGTTTACCACATCAAAACACACAAGAATCTGCAAGTGCCTCCTGGCATGTTTGGTCCCTTGGCATCTTGTCCCTCGTTCCCCAGCTTCACCAGCTCTATTTCCGTATTTCATTGAAAGGACTTCTGCAAACTCTGCCACTCAGATAGTAGGCAGGGAATAATTCAGCACGCGGGCACAGGAAGCTGTGGTAGAGCAAGTTACTGGTGTGACCCACACGGGCTAGGACATGTTTGTAAAGAAAAGAATATAACCCTGGTAAAAAGCTGTGCTAGCCATGGCTGTTGGTAAATTACATAGCACTCTCAAGGCTCAGAGGAGACCGTGCTTCTCAAAAGTGATAGAAACATTTTTAGGCTCTTGTAGCCTTTTATGTTAAAAACTCTTGCAGTGATTTTATATCAGCGTGCTTGTTGCTCTTTTTTAAGGGAAAAAATATTTGCCTTTACTATGGTTCTATTTTAACTGCAACAATGAGTCCTCTGAATATCTTTCTAACATTTCAGATCTCTATAAAGATAGCTTATTCTTTTCCAAATAGCTGTCTTTGAAAAAATGTGAGGGATGAAGGTAGTAGTGCAGATGAGCTTTGTGTCTTAAAGTTAGAAAACTACATAAGAAAGGTTAATTTGAGTCAAAACCTGCACATCCCAGACCTCAGATTCTCAGTGTCTTTCGACATCTTGGAATTCAGAGTAGGACTCAGATAATGTAGGTCAGCCTTGCCCTGTTGATATCAAGGGGCTGGTTTATAGGGATGGGTGATGTAGCTGTTTGTGTGATTTCCTTAAGGTTCCAGACGGAAGCTCTGCCTGTGAGTGATTACCACCCTTGAACGCCGAGCTTGCATTTGGTCTCACACCTCAGTATGGAGTACAGAAGGCTCGAAAATCTGAAATCAAAGAATCCAAACATCACTAAAAAAAAAAAAAATAATCAATTATATTGCTTCTTGTCCAAGTTAGCAAAAGAGTCATACTCAAGGGCAAAGTTAAGAGATTTTAGTTGTTGTTTACATCTGCCTGGACACAGGGAATAGCCACTATCTAGCTAGCATACCACAGGCAGATAATGTTCAGGGCCGAGCTGGAAACAACACCCAGCACCAGGAATGGAGAATACAGATGGGAGGACGCAGGTGGCAGAATTTCACTGCAATCCTTGCTCTCAGCATCTCTGACAGCTGCTCACAGCTTTTAGCAAAATTCTGTCCACAGAAGAACAAACGAGGAGCTAGGTCAGGCACACAGAAGTTCTCTGAGAGTCTAAATTCTGTCCTTTTATCAAAAAATGCAGGCTGGGAGTTGGCAATTTGAACAGTTTGGGGTGTGCATGTGTTCTCCACAGACTGGCAGGCACCTCCCATGAGCATGGTGATGAATGCTTTCTGGCCCTCTTGGTGTCACAAAGTATTGGTGTACCTGTAGGAAGTTAAGTACGTATACAAGGGAAGAGCATTTAAGTATTCACAGAATCACAGAATCACAGAATGTTAGAGATTGGAAGGGACCTCGAAAGATCATCTAGTTCAATCCCCCTGCCGGAGCAGGACACCTTGATCAGATCACACAGGAACGCATCCAGGCGGGCTTTGAATGTCTCCAGAGAAGGAGACTCCACAGCCTCTCTGGGCAGCCTGTTCCAGTGCTCTGTCACCCTCACTGTGAAGAAGTTTTTCCTCATATTCAAGTGGAACCTCCTATGTTCCAGCTTGAACCCATTGCCCCTTGTCCTATCACTAGATGTCACAGAGAAGAGCCTGGCTCCATCCTCCTGACACTCACCCTTCACGTATTTATAAACATTAATTAGGTCACCCCTCAGTCTCCTCTTTTCCAAACTAAAGAGACCCAGCTCCCTCAGCCTTGGAATTTATCCTAAATTTGGCATTTACTCCTGAACATTAGAGGAACCCTCAGATGGGAATTTCTGAGACTATCCTGAACAAAACTTGGTGCTTTAAACACTAGACACATCTCCGCTCTAAATTAAACATTTTCTCCAAAGCTATTTATTTGATTTTCTATATGCAGCATGTCCAGATGCCGTGTGTGTGTTTTTGGAAGCAGATTCTTGCTTTAAAATTCCATATGTGGAATGAATGTTTATTAACATATCAAATTGGACAGGATTTTAACTCAGAGGGGAAAATCAGGTTTTCTAGAGGCAACTGTTCGACTCACACTTTTTGTATGCATTAATTTCTGGGGACTCATTTCTCAGCAGACCTCAATAGCTGCAGTGAGGAGTGGCACCATCAGCACCACTGTCCTTCTCCTGGTCCCACAGCACTGACATGACCCTGCAAATGGTATGCTGGATCAACAGCTCTAATGATGCAAGGCTGTCCCCAGGGTTTTGTCCTTTCCCCTTCGCGATCTTTCCCTTGCACATTTCCCTAGTGCTGTGCAAAGGTTCAGAAAAGCTTATCAGTCTTCGAAGCTGGGCACCCAGCAGTCCAGCCACTGAACTAATCAGTCTATAAGACTGTTTTGCTTTATAAAGCAGAGGAATCACCACCTTCATCTTATAGATCTGTATTTACTGGCAGGTAAAATGCTGTGGTGCTGTTATAGACTCCTGTGCAATATAGACATCTTATATGAGTGGAAGAGTGAATCAGGATTTCTTTTTGAGCACAAGTGCCACAAATTTCATGCTCTTTTTTACCCCTGAAACCAAGCTCCTGGGCTGCAAAGATTCCATTTTGCTCAGAGGGACTCGTGGTCAAACTGACAAGTGAAAAAAAAATAAAATCACACCATACTTCTTAGGAAGTTCTCTTGTCTCTTTCAACTAGCCAAGATAAAAACCTTTTCTCCTGGCTTGTACAATTAAGTACTAACAAGTGTTCTGCGGTTTCTAAGAGATTCTTTTTTTTTTTCTTTCTTTCATAGCTCCAGGGTTACCACCCAGGTAGGTGTGGAAAATCTTTGTTCACTTCATTATAAGACACTTTTGTGTACCATCTAACTGGATTGAGCCAGCAAAGGAGAGCAGATATGTCATATAACCGAATGCTTTTTGTCTCGTCCCTAACATCCTAGGATATTGCACACTTTCATGTTCTAATGGAGGTTTCTTTTACCAGTGACCAACATTTTCCTCTACTCTCTAACGCTCCTACAAGTTTCTGACCTGTTATAATTTCTCTGCCTACAGTGCAGTTTCAGCCAGCATTCCTGTTGAGTACTGAGGAAATTAATACATTGCCTAGAAAAAAATCGCTTTCAGATCTAGAAAATCTGTATGCCAGGGGATGTTAACTTGTGTACACTAACATCTTGAGTGCCCTCCATCATATTTGCGTGAAAACCGCAGTGAAAATCAGGGAAAAAAGGGGAAATCAATTCGCCTAATGGATTTCACTGCAGGCTTTCTTTGCAAACCTTTGCCCACTGTCATCGAGCAGCACCTTAACCCTGCCAGAGGTAGATGGGAATGAGAACCGCTCCAGACAAATGAATCTATACGTTGAAAGCATAGCTTATACTATTTTTGTGTGATGATGAAAAAAAATGCCCAGGCACGTTTGAAACATGCATTTACTCAGTAACGTATTCTTATTACCCAGTTCTGTATCTGGGCTATTTTCAGAAATTGAAAACGCTGCTTCTCTTTTAAAGCTGGCCACTTCCTTTTTGACTGTCTTCCCACTCTGAACATAAAACAGGTGCATCAGTAATATTTGGCATGTTCATAGCAGAAGAAGATCTGTCTTTAATACCCCGCATTTCATGTAGTTTGTCTTATCTCAGTCATCAGCACTGATTCAAAACTATTGAGTATCACAGCACAGATGGTGAGCCAAGTTCGACAAGAGTCGGCTGGAGTTACAGCTGTGGGAGGACCTGCAGGAGGAGGTAATAGCTGCCTCTGGGATCCGAGAGATGCCAATTAAAATATTTCCTTCATATTTTCTCATTTGCTAAAACTCAGTTTTCTTTGTTCTTTTATGAGAGGTGACTGGACTGATTAAGATCTCAGATGTGAACAGACATCTCTGCTGACATCACTGTGTTAGGAAAATGAAACGGAACCTACTTCATGGTGGAAAGATTAATACAAATGTGTTTGGCAGAGTTATAAACAGTTGAAAACAAGGTCTTACTCTGCAGAGGCTCGGGGAACCTTAGCAGTAGGCTGTGCTGCGCACATTACCTGCAGCAAACAAGGCCTTCGACTTTGGTAACAGATGCTGCCTGCTAAAGGAAGGTAACGTCAGATGATACTTCAAAGTTATTTTTTTCTTAAAAAAAACCCCAAACAATAATGCGATAGTCTGTCATCACCAGCCTGCACAGATAACCTCGGAGTAATTCCACACTCAACTTCTTACTCCAACGCTAGAGTTCCTGCACACAGGAGCTGGAGCAGACAGTGTTAAGTTCATTAGGAGATACATATGAGGTGTAGGACATGTAACTGCTAATTGTCATTTTGGTTGAGTCTGTTTGCAGTCATCTAGTGCTTATCTGCAGAGATAGATCCAAAAGGAGATTCCCATAGACATACTTGTCACCTCCAGTGATCTGGTCCTGTGTTGGTGGCACCTCCGCGGAGATGGTTGCATGATCCCACCCTGCAACTCTTGTCATTCATATATACCTGCTTAAAATGCAAGCTATAGTGCTTCAAAATGCTGATCACATTGTCAAGAGAAGGCTACAAATTGAAAGAGGCTTTTTCAGACACAAGTTGGCTTGCACTGTGTGCATTCAAACCATCTCATTCACTACAGTTTTCAAGGCAAGACGTTGATAATTTTCTTGGTCCTTCCACACTATTTGTGGAAGAACAACTTATGTTCTGAAGGTGGCTGGGATACTGAGCCTCAAAATCATATACCATTAAATAACAATCGTTCGTATTTTTCCGGGTAAGTAGGTAGTTCCTGTCACACTTGAGACCCTGGACAAGTTCAGTCTGGTGGCTGATCCAAGCCTTTGAGTCTTCCTAGAATTTCTGATTCAGTTATATCAATAAAATTTCTGGTCCTTTCCTTAAGTTTATCAACAGATTAGTAATTATTACTCTTTTAAAGCATAAAACAAGATGATATTGTACAAAGGAAAGAGGTAGGACTAAATATGACTTTACCCAGGGCTAATTTCAAACCCCAAACTCAGAAGTCATGTGATAGTAGCAATACTTTTTTATTGTAAACTTAATATCATTTTTGTTTGTTTGTTTGAAAATTTATTTTCAAGACCTAGTGGTTGGATATAAAACCTTAGAAATGCAAAGCTCAAACACAAATATGTAACAAAAAGGCTGTAGAATACCTGCATATTTTGTGGAAATAGATACCAAACCATCTAAATATGCTGCCAGGGTGGTGGGGGGACAATAGGATAATCTGTCATCCTTGTACCCCCAAGAAAAGGTGAGGGAGAGCTCAGGTATGTGTGTGTCCCTCAGGAAAATCTTCATGAGGAATTCACACCTTAGGAGTGAAAATAAGTCAAAGAGGATAAATGAATGAACCAGTCTCTCCAGTGTCAGTACCAGCTGAAATTTTTATTGAATCCTTAAGGACAGAGACACAGGTAAATTACAAATAAGAACTGAAACAATCTCCAGCACAGTCATCTTGGAGAGCAATGTGTGAGTAACTGGCCAACTTTTCCACGGGAATTTTATCAGTTCGTGGCGAAGACCCCCCTCTCTTGGATTGCTTTTCTGCTTCATTCAGGAGATGAGTAATAGATGCTGGTTTTACCTAGTGTGGGTCAGTAGTAAATTAGGGTGGTGCAGGTATTATGCATTAGTGTACCACAGGGCTCTTTCTTTCTATAATGTTATTTCCTTTGGTAACATTAATTGCAATACTAATTGAATCTGATTGCTTCCTGCATGCTTTTTTGGGCTTAATTCTCTCATTTTTGTCCACACACACCTTCGAATATGCCCTGCAGAGAGGTTAGTGTCCACATCATGCTGGAAAACAGAGTCGTTATATATCTTTATCCAATTCAGAGACTCATTTGTGAGAACATGAACCCCGGAGGGGGGATCCGCTTAGCTCTCATTTTGCCTTTTTTGAAGCCTAACTGTTTAAATATGAGACACTTTCCTAATGTGGCTGCTTTCTCAGCTATCTCGACTTTATACATCTTTTTTCCCCCCAGCTTTGATTTGTACATGTGGAATGTTTTTGATCAGATAACACCCACTGGATATGTTGCTGTCTTTGTTCAGGACATTGGTTTTGTAAGCTGCAAAGCTGATAAACACTTATATGTGCCTTGTTTCCTTTTCTGCATAAAGATTCTATTGAGACATCAGCACATCTGGGGAAAACATGTTTTTTAATGTTATAGTTGTTATTAATTTCAAATTCAGCACTATCATATTTGATGTTTGCATCTTAAAAAAATGCAAAATGATGCCTTGTTGGCAGTAGTGAATAAGAATCTAACAGAGAAGAAGAAAAAGAACCTGCTTTAAGGTTCCTTTTTTACAAAATTCTTATCTGTAAAAAGGGCCTTTGAGGATATTAAAACTTGACTTTTTTTCTGTTAGCCTCATGAAAGAAAGAGCTCTTCTTAAACTTGTTTTGCTTTGTTGTCTCCACAGTTCTGATACCTTACATAGCAGTTTTGCCTTCAAAATAAATCGTTGGGACAGAAGATAAAACAAATGCCATACTCTAGTGACTGGCATATACCAACTAGAGGCATATTCACATGAGAAAACTGCTTGACAAATATTTCATCTATCTGAGATATTTTCCAGCTGAGTTGCCTTGCTATTCTGTTCCCACCACATTCTCCACATTGCACAGTGGAAAAGCAAAGACATTTAACTTCTACACTGGACTGGGAACTTCAGATGCTAAAAAACAGGTCAATATTTTTTTTTTCAAGGTCGACTTTTTTTTCAGTTGGCATTGAATAATGGAAACAAACAATATCAGCTCTTTTCTCTGAATACATCTGTACAAAATGAGCAAGTCTGTGAGGGTTTAGCTATATGACTCAAAAGCCGCTGCATACAATGGCTAAAAATTCTCATTAACTAAGACTTTTTATATATTTAGTATAAAATTATTAAAAATTCACAATGCTAACTTTCTTGTCACTAATACAGGAACCTAACTCTTGTAACTATACAAAAGTACAACTGATAAAAAATAAAGAAAACATTCAGAAAATCTTGTATTCAAAATCAAGAGGAAATTGAAATATTTTTATGGAGGTCAATTTATTGGAAATCATTGTTGCAATAAGATGAGCAGGTAATTTTTTAACATAAATTTATAATGAATGTTCTTGTCCAGTGCCATATATCAGTGTGGTGTGTTCCATGCATTCTTTCATCCTTATGGAAAACAAAAAAAAGGTTTTAGCTGTATAAGAACACTAAAAATAAATTACCTATTTCAATGAGAATGAGGAATATTTTAGAACACATTTGTCAGTTCACTCTTCATTGCAAAAACTAAAATAAAACAAAGGAAAATTAACTTCACTGTACCTCATGGAGTTAGAAAAATTAGTAATGCACCCATCTCAGAAAAAAGGACAAAGATAGTGAACAGTTGTATAAGTTTTTCCTGATCCTTCACGCAGAAAATAAGGCAAAAGCTCCTAGTTAAATGGTACAATAAAACAGCATAAATCACCTTTCAGAAACTGATCACTTAATATGCCTGTAGAACTATTTGTGTCCATCCATGGGGTAACCAAACAACTGTGCAGCACGCATTTGATAATATGAATAGAGGTTCACTTGAAAAATCTCTATGTGCTTTCAGAGTAGGAAAAAAGTTTAAATTTGTTTAGTTTATTATTTACTGTAAATTTTTCATTTGGGTCTGGTTCATGAGAAGATGGGAAATGAGAAAAAAGGCACCATATAAGGGAAAATCTTCAATAGTCAGACGCTGGCTTTCTACCATTAACACACAGCCTACATCTTCTTGGAAGTCCCAGGTAAAATCAAAACTGATTTTAGCCCAACGTGTGCTATACCCATATTACAAGGACATGTTACATTGTTTTGGCAGGGTCTGACCCTGGATCACGTTAACATGGCACACGCCATCTCAGCATCCTTCAGAACATGATCATCTTGTAAATTGTCTTTAATTCCCTGCTACAATAAAGGATAGACTTCAGTTTCCACTGCTGCTGGCTCTTTTATATACCGAAGGACAAAAAGTTAATTCAAGACAAATTGAACTGGTGGGTGCTCACAGTACTCAAACTGGATTAGGCTTTGTTTTTTTTTTTCTATTCTAGGCAGTTAAGGCAAATTGAGTATAAAGTTGTACAGTACCAGGCATAACACCAGTGTTTCTGGGCAGGCAACAGGAGTTGTGTTCCTGTTTCAGAGAGTTACTCTTGTCTGGACTGCAATATTCCTACTTATTTGAGAATTTGTGAAAGTAAATGGAGTAATGGAAATCTGAGAACACTGTATTTATTTTATATTTTCTTACAAGACCATTGTAGGAAAAATAAAAATCATAAGAAAAAAATACATTTTTACATATAGCATTTCTGTGAACGTCTGATGCAAGACTTTTCAAGAACAGGAGTCTTATTTTTTTGCTCCTAATCCTCGTCAGATTCTTAAGTAAATGCTTGATTTTTAACCATACTGATCACGAATTGCATCAGTCAGGGTCCCACGAGAAAACAACTTTATAAACAGTGGAACGAGCTGAAATGTTTTCTAGCTGACTTCCTTTGCTTGCGCTCAGTCGGAGCTTTACATGAGCTTTGTTTTTGAAAATCAGACAACTTATTTTGGTGCCAAAATTAGGTAAACTTGCCCCACAGTTATATTTGTACCTGTGCAGGTCCCTTCATTCCCCTTGGAGAGAAGAAAGACATAATTATTTAAAAAAAAAAAAAAAAAAAGAAAAAATCAACCCCCTTCATTAGTGGAGACAGAAATTTTCAAGAAAAAAACAGATTGAGGTAAGGATCACGATATTTCACCAGACCTCAGTCTAGGCAAAATTCTGAACTTCTGATTGTTAATCTTGTGCTAAAACCTGTCGGCATCTCCTTAATTAAACAGAGCTTTTTTTTTCTGTCAGAATTATACAGACTTCCAATTCTGACATTCAAACTACTTCTTGGCGGGTGTTAATGAGATACCTTAGTTTGTTTTAATGAGGTACAATGCACAGCTTCATTTATACATGAGATGAGAAACAGGAAGATTTTTTGAACAGGTTTTGCTCTGTAATCCAAGCAAAAACGTACAGACTCTGCTACTTGCCATTAACAGGATGACATAAAGAGTTGTCAGTATTTTCCTGCCTAATACCCTAATCTCATGCGGCTGCATTTGAAAAGTGGAGAATCATTGTTATCTCACATAGATCCTTACAGTGCACCATATGTACGTAGTGAATGAGCATCAAACTGACCCTGTGGGTGTATGCTGCACGTCCTGCCAGCTCATTGATTTGGGGACTCTGCTGAAAACAAAAAGCTGACTTTGAGAAAGGGCCATGAACTCGCATTTAAGGGTGCAATTTTGCACAAGTCAGAACAGAGGAGAGACAAAACTGTCCTCCGGACAATAGGCTTCAGTATGGGGAATGCTAATTATAATGTTGTAAAGCTACGGGGTCACGCTCTTTCCACTGTTCCATAATTACGCTAAGCGGCACACAAGAGGTTAACTTCTTTGGGTGGCTTTTTATTATGCTTGGGAATTTCATGCAGATGCAAGGCATAGTTTTATAAGAATTATATTGTTGGTTTTCATTAATAGCTGCTTGTTACGAAGTGCAATGTTCTTACCTTTTAAAATTCAGCCTAGACAGGCCTTTCCTCTGTTAGGATCTTGGCCAATAAATTACTCCATAGGGTGCATACAGTGGCTGGAGCGATATGATAGCATCACCCTTGGAAACTGTATGGAACAGTATTGGTAACCACAGGAGCAAAGGGGCACTTCTTCACAAGGATGTCTTTCACTGGCGCAGACGGTCAACCAGAGGGCAAAACACAATGTTTCAGGCTAGATATAGATTTCAAATGGGGCAGATATTTGGCAGGCGGGAATCGTATACATAAGGCTGACTTTGAAAAAAATGTCATGCAAAAAAAGAAAGATCCACTGTTACCACAAGAATCCGAATATATTATATAGTGCTTCATTAGCTGGGTCTCATTCCAGGAGGAAAAAACAAGTTGAACAGACCCAAAGTGCAGCCTTTGGGAGCAGAAGGATGTCACTTCTGTGCTGGCTTCTTCTCATTTACCATTTAGTTTCTGATGACTGCATTTCTGGCAGCATTTCCTAGATGGAGAAGATCTTCTTCCTATTGAGGAAGAATGTGGTTAATTCAGATCTCATCCCAGTTCATCCAATTTAAGACATTTTAGGTAACTCCTAAAACATCAGATATCACTGGTGTTTGCCATGCTGCTTTTATGGCTAATCCTATATGCTCCATCTACCTGCTAGGTCATGGGAGAAAAACATTTATTATTTAATGCTGGGGTCAGTTCTGTGAAGGAAAGAGAAGGGAGGGTGTTTACCTGGGGAACTCTGTTTCTCGGTGAGCCCTAATGCATGCTGTGAATTTGCTGTGAAAGCAAACCAAGACTTTTGCAGGAGGGAAAACCTCTTCTCTCACACAGACCCACTCTGGAATAGATTTTCCTGTGAGATGTTCTCATGTTGTAAATATGCCCCCTGTAACATTTAAGAACATTTTCATCATTATCATATTAAAACAAAGTTTCACCTGAGCCTAGTTCCCTTGGACACATTCTGAAGTCTTCTTAAATTAGGTGTGTAAAGAAGGGGGGCACAAAGGCTCACGTCTGGGTGCTTTTTGCTTTCTGGTCTCAATGACCCCTAACTCTTTGCAGCTGGGGTGATAAGATGTGAGGGCTGGCTTCAGAGCAAGTCTGGGGCATGGCTTGAATTAGCGTTTCTGGATCTGCAGCGAGATGCCTTAAAGGCTTTCTGCGCCAGCTTTGCTATACGACACATTGCCTGTATATTACCACTTATGTACATGTCCAAAGATGTCTGACGGTGTCTCAGCTACCAATTTGATATATATCTGCGTAACAGCAGAAGCAGTCCTGAATAACTGTGGATAACTTGTGCATACCCTTCATGCAGTCCATAGACTTGCTTATAGATATGTGCCTATGTAATATTTACACCCTTAATATACCTCATTATAGTCAAAGGCAACTTATATGCAGTTAAAAGTAAAATTGCTGCTATCAAATGAGAAGTGCCGTCACTCCTTAAAAATCGAGAAGATTATCTTTGAAAAGCCTTTTGAAAACCTCTCTACTCTGTTATTAACACCCTAAGAAAAGATCTCAAGAAAAGATGGGATAATTTTCCAAATGTAAAGGACAATATAAAAAGATGTTGTTTATGAAAGTTTTAGACTCAACCGAGTTCTCTGTTATTAAGCAACAGCTCATGTTGCATGCTACAGACTCTACACGCTTTTATGGCACTTCTACATATTAATTGTCCAATTTTATCGAAGTTGGTAATAATTTACTTATTACCAGCATTGGGGCCTGAATAATGTTTTCCTTTCCATTAAGATTCTTTCCCAGGATTTTTTGACAGTTATATCCTCTCATCATTAATGTTACTTCTCATCACAGACAGAAATGAATATTCACATGAAAGATCAAATCACTGTTATTTTGACTTGTTACTATTTTTTCATCTAGATTGTTAACCCATCATTTTTATGGCATTTTACAGTAGTTGCTACATTTGTAGCATACCTGCTAGTACAATTCATTTTACAGAATAACATTTTGGAGGAGAATTTTAAAAGAAAACCTCTTTATGAACCGACACATATTAATGTGAGTCTGTCTCCTGTTTCTCTTCCTTTAGTGCTTCCTGATACCCTAAGAGTATTCCCCTACTTTTAAGATTTAAATCTTTCTGGTTTTTGTTTTCCATTTATAAAAGGGCTTTGAGAAGTCTTACACCAGTTAGCACAAGATTTAAGTATCATGGTAGAAGGGACCATGATCTTATAAGTGAAGTCCAAAATTCACAAGATGGGAAAATTAGGCTCTGTTCTTGATGGGCTTTTTCTATGGAGATCACTCCCATTAAGAGAGAACCTCCTGATGCTAGGAAGGTGACTACTGATGGTCCTTTCAGAGGGTAGATTTTTTTTTCTTTTTTTTTTTTTTTCTGTATAGATGTAGAAACTAATGTATACAGAGTTTGTCGCCTTTGGCTTAAGACTTGACAAATGTTCCTAAAGCAACACTCTTT
>NW_010102033.1:30624-32257 GCF_000699245.1 Pterocles gutturalis
TTTTTTTCCTCCTAAAGCATCTTGTTCGCAAAGAGCCCTATGTGACTTTGGGACAAACTCATCAGACCTAGTCAGTCTCACGCTGCCCCAGTGGGAATCGTATGAAATCTGTGGTTATTACTTGTATCACATTGGCATCTGGAAGTACTAAGACCATTAGAAGCAGCAAGAAGCCAGGGAAGTGTTAAGGGTCTAAAAAGATGGGAGAGGAAAAGGACAAGGTTTTCATTCCACTTTTAAAGATGGGAAGCAGAGTTAGTGAGAAATAAAATTAATTCCCAAGAGTACACAAGGAATGTCTGGCAAAGTTGAGAATTCAACTTAGATGTCCTCTTTTTAAGTTCAGTCCATTACTCTTTTGAAAGAAAGAAACAAATAAGCCCTAAATCTCTTGATTTTTCATACACAGCTATCTTATGTGTAAAGTCAATCTAGGATATTTTTCAGACAGGGCTGTAAAATTAAATTAACTGATACAATACATTGAGCTACAATGATCTGTAGGTTGAACATGAAGACTTAAATTCAACAAATAAGATGGGATGGGTAGGAATGGGGAAGAGAAAAACCTGAATAATAAAAATTTACATGGATTGTAGGGTTTTTTGGGTGTTGTGACTGACTTCTGCACATGTTGTGCCCAGCACAGCAGGACTCTCTCTTAAGCATTTTGCAAGTAGTAGTAAAGAAGTTTGTGATAAAGATGTAGTTTTTACAAAACTAAAAGAAACCCCTGGATACTCCTAGTTTGCATGCGTGTCAGTAAGGTGAGATCAGATGACTGAAGTCCTGCTTTAAAAAATTAAGGTTTGCCCAGTTAAGAGAGCTGAGTGGCCACATGCTCTTAGTCTGCTCCTACCATAGAAATCAGTGGACTTTTGCCTGTGACGCTGAACGGAGCAGAACTGAATCCTGAGTCTTCATACCGAAATATTGCAATTACATGTGCAAACCAGGCAATTGTACTCATGATTGTCCAGATGCTTGATTTTTAAGATCAGTTTCAAAAAATGCTGGAAAACCCAAACACCAAATTATCATGTGCAGCTGATTCCAACCACAAAATTGTAGGTACAGATAGAAGAGGCTGTGTGTATGGGTGTTAATCTATATTGATTGATATGGAACAAAATTTTTATTTAGCTTTTAAAAAAAACCAAAATTCCAAGTAATTAAACAGACCAGTGAAGATTAAAAAAAACATAAAAAATGCTGTAAAATGCCATAAAAATGATGGGTTAAGCATCCATCTGAAAAAATAGCAACAAGACAAATTAACAGTCATTTGATCTACACGTCAATATTCAGTTCGGCCTCTCAGGAAAAATAAGAAACAAACTTAACTGAAAGAAAAAATATATTTCAGAAAACTGCTGATGATAATTAGTAAATAGTTACCACCTCCAATAAAATATGACTGTGATCTTGCAGATCTCTGACATATCATTGAAAAATAGACCTAAATTCCTGTCGAAACAGGAATATACTTCTGCCTGAGCCATCCAAAGGTGCACTGCAATCAGAAAATTGTCCACCTGTCAAGGACCCTCGTTCAGAAAAAATATTGTTGTTACCAAATAATAGGGAGCACAACATCTACCTTTTATTCTTCACAGAATCACAGAATGTTAGA
>NW_010102034.1:0-7668 GCF_000699245.1 Pterocles gutturalis
GGTCTGTGCAGATGCGAGAGTGCTCCGTGCCCCGCAAGGAGCGACTGCTTGGGCAAAGCTGCTTAAATGCTTGATAGAAGGAGCCATCGTCGTTCTTGACGGAGCTGACATCTAAGAAGGAATTAAAGGTCTGTCTTACATGTGCACAGGCGCTGGGGATTGTGCGTGTGCGTACCCATGCATGGAAAGCCAGCGCTAGGCGGGAGATTAGACACGGCATCCGCAGAGATACGATGGCATAGAGAAAGAAAATATAGAGGAGAAATAGAACATGGAATCAACAGAAATATTTCAAAGGGCATGTGGTCCCGGCATTGCTAATGAGGTCTGGCAAGGGGAATTCTCTCTCTTTGAGACTTGTTTTGCAGCTCCGACATCTGAAGCGATACGCTCTCCTGCACTGGCACAGCTCATTCAGAGCGCACGCAAGGCTCAGTGGTTATTGTATTAGAAGATAGCATGCATTATTGAACACCACCGTAACCCTGCCTTCCTGAGTGCCTTGGCAGTGCCCGTGCATGGCAGGGAGGGCAGAACGCAGAGTCCTAAACCAATACCCAGAATAGCCTTCTGACTAAGGGTTTGAGAAGCTGCTGTGCAGTCATTTATGAGGGAAAACCCACAAGGAGAATTTCTGAACCGGCAATTCACTGACACGCTCTGCTTCGGATTTGAATCGGGATCAGAACTTGCTGCAAATTTACAAGTGGAAATAAGCCCCTTGCTTTTAGTAGTTGGACAAATAGGCTTCTTTTCTTGCATAAGCTCTTCTGGGACCTGATCTGTGGATCACAGGGCGAGAAGTCAAGAGGTTTGCAGGCCTGTCTCATTTGCAGACTGTCAAGTCAATAGCACTAGAGTGTAAATTTGATGCTATGGCAGTAGAGCTGCTGCTGTGAATGGGGAAAAATGCCCCCCCACATACACAATGTGCCCCCTCCCTGTCCGTGCTGGGGTGGCTGGACACAGAAGGCACCCCAAGCCCCTCTCCCAGCTGTCACAGCTACACAGGTGCCAGCCTTGTTAAAATCCACATCCAAGTGGGGAAACATTTCTGCTGCACAAGCAGCTTCCCCATTCAGTCCTTGCCATTTGCTTCTGAGGCACATTCAGGAAAGACTGTCCCCTCTCTCTCCCTGTCTTCCAGCCAGGCCATTAATTGCTGGCTGTCACAAACGAGCTGTCTCTCTGTGAGCAGGAGAGCCCTCTGCCCTGCTGTGCCAGGCGAGGCAGGCATCAGCCTTGTCAGCAGCAGAATCGGCCACGGGAATCAACACATCCCGGTGATGCTGATTTATCGCCCTCTAGGTTGTCAGCATAAATACTTGATAAATACAGATATGAATAATACAGCCCGAGTTTACCTTGTCGGCATTAATGAATCTCCTGTTGGTGAGCACAGGGAGTCTATTGCCAGGCTGTGCATGCAGAGGAGGTCTCTTGTGCACGTTCCTCCACCAGCTCGGGGAAGGCAAAGGGTTTTATTCCAAGCAGTACTTTCCTGAACCTAGAGTAATCACCCTTGAAGCCTGTTTTGTAAATGCCAACTGGGCCTGGCTGATGTCTATTCAGAGGAATTTTGCTGCAGTCTGAGGAGTTAGTGATGGTGAATTTGGAGGGACTCCAAGGGAAACATTTCTGTCAGCCTGGAGTAACTGCAGAGGGGACAGCGAAATGACGTTACTGTTCCCTCTCAGAGGACAAACCTCTCTGCATGGGCCAGTTCCCTCCTCCTGTCTAATTGTGGGAGCAATTGTTCTCCATCTGTGAGCTTCTGCTTTCTTCTGCAGATGCTGGAGGGAGGTCACCTTCCTTATGCTGAGCTGCTAGGAGATCATGAGACCTTTCCAAATGGCAAGTCTACCCAGACTTCACTCAACCAGCAGGAGAGCCAGGCTCTGCCTGCTAATTCCTGCTAGCTGTTGGGTTGGGGATTTTTTGTGATGGAAAAGGATACTAGATACTAGGAAAGATGTGGTAGATCTGTGTGGTACTTTACAGCCTTCCCATGAGGAGAAAGGTTTCACACAGGCCTGGGACTTGGGGGAGCCAGGTTTATTTGCCCTGCCTCCTAGTGTTTGGGAATAATGTGACTATACTTCCAAGTGCTGTGAGACCCGCCATCCTGGTCACCCAGTGAGAGTTGTAGACTGAAATAATGAGTTATCTCTTTCCATGCGGGGAGAAAAATGTCACGTAAAATTTTTCTTTGCAAATTTTTCAGATGTGTAGCTTGAGTTCTCAATATAAATGAGCTTAAAATGGAAACTGTCTGCAAGTCTGAATCTTTCATGGCCATGTTTTTGGTGGAGATTTGATGGTGTTTCTGGGTTCCAAACCCCCTCTTATGGAGTGACAGCTAAGCCAGCATCTACATGGAGTTTCATGCTAGTGAAATTCAGTGTGTCTTCTAGAGACCTGTAGCAAGAAGACAGAAATCTTTTAGCAGCAGAAATAGCATCCAGATCTGGGTCTGAGTCTTCGTCATTTCATGCCTCAGTTTACCAGCAGACAACGTGTCACAGCTAACAGTAAGGTCTGGAGGCCAAAAGCCCTTAGTGGCTGGAACATGCTCAGCCAGAGCTTGGATGAATGAATAGATGGTTTCCATCTGGAGCATTATGGGAAATTGGACCTCTTTAGAGGTGACATGCTGCGAGATGGATAATAGCAGGGACAAGCTGTTAAGAGCTTTCTGTCCTTCTGTGGGCAACGAAGGTTTCTTTTATCTTTTAAGATAACCAGAGAGGAGTAGGACTATGGGCTCACTCCATTTGTCAAGTGATTTTTAAAAATGTATTTAAATACTTTTACAGTGTCTGTTAATGAAACTTTGGTGACCCTGGGGCTCCTGAGAGAATCCATCTGCATCTAAGTGATGGAAAATGAACTCGTTAATGGCTAGGGCTTGCTCAGTCAATATAGGAAATCAATTCCTAGTGATGAAGGGCTGTATGGGAAGGGGCTTGGCTAAGTGGGTTTTGTCCTGAGGATGGGTAGGGATGGGTGGGTGGGTGGGCAGTGCAGAGCAGTGACTGATGAAGAGCATCAGATGGTGGCTGGGAAAATGCCTCATTTTTACTGCTAACTGCAGAGATTTAGAAGGGCTTGCCAAACTGAGGTACTTGTGCCTGAAGGACATTTGGAAAGTCTGTGTAAGATCTGATTGCAAACTCTCTACTTCTCTTTTCTGTGCTTCTGTACCACCTAGGACCATGGGGGATCTTCTTTCCCTTCCTTCCCAGTTTCCCTCTGGGAAGGAGAGATGTATCTCCAAAGCCATCCATCCTTGCTCTCATCAAACCTAAATTCCTCACGTCACAAGCGATTCAGCATGGGGAGGGGGGCTCGAGCTCCTGGAAGTGCTCACACTATAGACAGTAGCAGAGGATAAAGGCTGGCACTACCAGCCATTGGAAAGCCATGCACCAGGTGCCTGGGACCTCTGGGAAGTGCTCTGGAGCAGTTTGGAACATCTGTCCTGCATCTAACAGGAGAAGGGCTTGTCCTGAGCTTGACTTCACGTGGGCTAGCAAACTCCCATGAACTTCATTTCCAGTGACTTTGGGACACTTGCCTCGCTGCTCTTCTCCCTTTGCTAAACCTCATCACCTGCAGCTCACTCCTTTCCTCTGTGGCGTTTCTGCGCTGCAACAGGGACCCAGGTTCCCCACCTCGTGCTGAACTCGTCTATGAGCAGGGACTCGCAGCTCCAAGGGTACTGCAGTGGTAGAGTTACATCACGCAGGGAAAGATGGAAAGGCCAGAAGATCATATCTGGCTTTTTGGCAATCTGCTGCAGGAAAGAGGAATTATCTGTGTGGCTGTGGAGACCCGTTGCTCCTGCTTGAGGGGAAAGGTAGGAAGGGTGGGGAGGAGGATGACAAATCAGAAGAGGGAAGAAGGGAACAAGAAGCATATTTTTCTGCATTTGAGGATGCTGTGTGTGCAATCCTCCTGTACACGCCATCTTTGCACTGATAAAACCGTGTTGGGTCTTTTAAAAGCACTGATCCACCCTTTCATCTCTCACGCAGGGCAAAACACGTACCGTAGAGCTGGAAACAGAGCCTCAGCAGAGTAAATTGGTCATGTTCTGCTGGTAGCCACAGGGTGATGCTGATTTTCATTACAGAGGTGGATGGCCCAGTGAGATCAGAACAGCAGGGCTGACTATGCTTTTACTCAGGGTCCTTTACACCCCCTGCCTCTGCTTCAGGGGGATCGCCCTGATTTAAAGCAGCTGAACCTTCGGGGTATGTATGAAAAAGGCAAGTTTTGGAAATGCGAGCAAAACCTTTATGGCTCTGAAGCAGCTTTGGACGTCTGCAAAATGCTTTGAGATCTGCAGCAGCCAGTTGCCAAAGATGAGCAGTTTTATTATGCCATGATTGGTGCTATGCCCTTCAACGATTCGCACATCCCGTGGGTCAGATCCTCAGCTGATAAAAGCTGGGAGAACTGAACTGATTTATGTCCACCGAAGATCAGCTGCAGCAAGCCCACATTATACCATTTGATGAAGTCTGCTCTCTCTCTTCTCTCTCCACTTGCCTTTAGTCACTAAAATCTGCTTCATTAACAAACTCTCCCTAATCACTGCTCCTGAGCAGCAGAGCACTTTGCCCAGTGGGGCTCTGCATGAAGCTTCTGCCCAAGGATTGTTCCAGCGAGCATAACACACACTTTAATGACTTTGCTTCTCCTTAGCCAGTTGTTAGAGGATATGGAGCAGTGATTCTGCAAAGCTCGCTGTGCCGGGAGTCTCTCATGGGTGGCTGGATGTTAGCTGTGAATCTGCTCACGTCCTGAACAATGAAACATTTTCCTTCTCTAAACAGGGGACAGTCTTTTAGCTAAAGGCATTTTTGCAGAGCCAGAAAGTGAAGGTTAGGGGGATGGTGAAGGTGATACTTCAGGTTTTAGGTGTGTCATGGTGAGAGTTTAGGGGTTTTAAAGGGTTTAATTTTTGTGCCAGGATTTGGCAGGAGATATTTTGAAAAAAAAAAAAAAAAAAAAAGTTTCTAGGAAATACAGTTCCCTGATCTGGAAGTGATTACATTTTGGCTATGCCATGAGGGAGGGAAAGATGGGTATTGAAAAGGGCAGGTTCAGAGCTGGAAGCACGATGGGGATACGTGCTGAGCAGTGGCTATCGATGCTCTCTGCTCTGTGGGCTGTGCTCGCAGCCCTGCTCTGCCAGCCTGGCTGATGGAGACCCGCGCCCAGCCCCACGATGCGACGTGGAGGGTATAATTTAAACTGTTCCATTCCTGTCCTGGCGTGGAGCCATTCTGAGACGTAAGAGTCCCCCCCACACAGCCCCTTGCAGCAGTGTTTTTGCTGTGGGGAGCCACGCGCTGTGCTGAGGTGCCGGGGAATCAGTGAAGCTGTGAGGAGCGGCCCCGCCAGCATTATCCTGTGGGTGGCTTGTTTTTCATCCTTCCCACCCTCTCAGTGATGATGAGGCCTATTTTTCTCCCCTTCCATGTGCAGAAATAGCTTGCATTTGTCGTAAATCACCTCGGCTGCAGATGGTGAGTCACTGGTTGATCAAAGGCAAGACCCTTTTCTAGGTCTGAGAGGAAGACTAGAAGCTTCAATAAATCATTAGGAATCAGCAATAAAGAGAGTTTCCCTTAGGTTTACTGAAAAAACCTCGCACCTCCTCCCCTTTGTCCCCCATGCCCCTTGGCTTGTGTAGTGTAAATTGCAAATTTCAGTGACATGAGTGGGGATACCCGATTTAGGATCCCTGGTACGGCTATTCCTGGGCATTGGGCAGTGGTTTTCTGCCCTAAGCAACAAGTCTGGAAGGCAGCAAGGCAAAAAGTGCTATAGCTGCAGGGATCGATGTGAGCAAGCGCATATGCTGGGAGCAGGGAATGAGAAGGGACACAAAGAGTCGGCATGTGCCATTCACCAGCAGCAAGGAGATAAGAAATGAAGAGTCCAACAGGATCAGCATCAGCTGGGCATGAGCTTGACGTGAGTTAGCGTAGTGGTGACAGGAGCTCAGGAGCTGGGAGAGATAAACCAGGGGCCTGTGACATAACTGCATCGGGATCCAAGAGAGCGAGCACACTGTGTATCTGTTGCAAGGTGGGATGAGGTGGCACTGAACAGGGCTGCTGCCTCAGACAAGATGAGGAGCAGTAACATAGGGAGAGGAGGAGAGACAGAACCGAAGCCATGCATCTGCCAGCATGGTGACTGCAGTGTCCTGTCCAGGAGAGAGCACTGGGTTACAGGGGAGCAGAAGATGGGTGTGAGAGCTGGACACTCCTTTGCTCTCTGCACCCCTTGCTTGTCTCAAGCCAGCCTCTCTGGGAAGGAAGGGATCAATGGCTCTTGAGTCAGAGACTCCGCTGAAAGCTGAGCAGATGAAGGGTTTGCCATCTGTGAACAAGTTGTTCTGATTGAATTAAGGAACATTTAACATTTACAGATAATTAAAAACAGCCACCCATTACAAAGGCAGCGAGTGGCAGCAGAGAAAAGGGAAGCTTTTGAAAGGCGATTGGAAGCTCCTTGACATATCAGCCAGGGGAGCTTTTCAGACACAGCTTCTGAGCATTTCCAAATGCTTTGTGCTTGTTAACATCCCCAGATCTTGGGAGCCAAGTGCCTATCTCTGTCTCTCTCTTCTGTCCTCTCCATTATTTTTTAACTGCGTTTTGCCTTTTTCTGCCAGCCAGTGCTGGCCGACTGCCTTTCTGGGAGATTTTAACAGGGTGTCCCTTTTGGTCCCATACTGGGTTGTCAGCTGTGAAGCAAAAGGGAAGGAAATTTGCTTTTCTTCTCCATGACTGTCACAACGTCCTTGGCTTTGAGCTGGGCTGTGGTAGCCGTGGGGAGGGACAGCTCTGAATGCAGGGGATCCTAGGCTGTCCTGACCTCTACAGGATAGACCTAGCTGTCAAGCTGGTTAATATTTTTTCAAACTGACTTTATTATATAGAAAGATGAATACCCTTGGAATAGAAAAATACAAATTTGACTGACTTTATTACATAGAAAAATACCCTTGGAATAGAAAAATACAAATTTTTGGTTACAGATTTCAAAAAGTAAAGTAAAATATATAAAATGCTCTCTTTTACACTCAAAAACTCTTGCAAAATTCTCTTTTTTTCCTTGTGTTTCCTTAATATGTTTTTACATCAACAGTATTAACCAAAGCATATTTCTTGTACTTTTCTTTTGAGATAAGAAGCAGCTAGTGGAAATTTAAAACTCCCCCAAACACAAAAAGATATTATTTCCTTCCCAAATTTCCTCTGAAAAAATATGTGGTGTTTCTCAAGCAGCTGGAGCAGTAATTGCACTTACATCAGTGACAGTAATTGCATTGCATCTGCTGCAGAGTTACCCAACATTTCTTAGAAGGAAAAAAAAATGGAAAATCGAGATTTTTCCACAGGTCCAAAACTATGAGAAATCCTGAGTGGGATAATGAAGTGAGAAGCAGACAGGTTTGTGCACAGCTCACACCCCAGCCTTGCGTCCCTTGTCACCAGGGCTAGCTCTAGCAGGCAGCGGGTAGGACCCTGACAGACATCTAGTGGCATTTTACCATAACTACACACACGCGTGGCTAAGAAGGGAAGTGGTGGGGCATGGTGGAAAGGAGATTCTTCTGCTCTCCAAATAAATAACAGATAGGGA
>NW_010102034.1:7685-15103 GCF_000699245.1 Pterocles gutturalis
CTGTCATCCATCTTATGGAAGAAGAAAGGGAGAGATCTGTGATCTAGCAGCGTTATTGCTTGGAGAGTCAGACTGAAGGCGAAGGAATGGCTGCAGACAGCTCACCCGGCACAACCCCGTCCCACTGCCACTAATATCTCTGCTGCTGATGGTGGGGAAGGAGAGGAGGGTATGGAGGGCAGCCCCCTGCCATTAGAGACAGTGCACGCTGGGGGGATCTGCACGTGCCCACATCTTGGCTGGGAGCATGAGAAAATGCCTCCAAGGGGGTGTCAGACACAGTTACAGTGAAACATGATATTTATAACGAAGTGTGGGGGAAGGTGTCACATCGCATTACGCTGATGCTCCAGCACCAGAGACACAGGGACAACGCTGCTGAGTGGGATGTGGCAAGGGCCAGCAGGCAGTAGGATGAGTTTGCTCTTCAAATATTGATTCTTCTCTGGATTCCTGGCAGCATGGCACACCAAAGCAGGGTTTTCCTGGAGGCAGGGGAGGAGGGCCAGCCTCTTACGGGTGCTGGCATCAGCTGGTGGTGTCACCCAGCTCTTGCATTCCTGTGCCTGGCCCTGCTCTGCCTTCCAAGGGACAGTAGAGCTAGGGAGTATAATGGTGAAATGGGGGAAATAAAATCCAGGTAGCAGTAGAGCTAAGGAGTATAGTGGTGAAATGGGGGAAATAAAATCCAGGTATCTCTAAAGTCCTTAGACACTGGTCTACTTTTCCTTTTCTGGATGGACATATCCCACTTGCTTTTGTGCCAGTGCAAGGACATTGGCCTTTCTGATAGACCTTCCCTGACCAAGCTAACAATAAATGCTGTAATCTTTTGAATAACCAGTTCTTTAGAGAAACCTAGGCTGTGTCACTGCAAGCATCTGGGATTGCACAACCCTCACAAAATGATGAGACTCTGAAAGTACCAATCTCTTTGTAGTTGCTGCAATGAGTGGGCTGAGATGTGGAAGGCTGAAGCCAAGGGCCAGGTCTCAGAGCTGCAGTTTCCCTGTGCAGCAGGAGGAGGCCTGGATCCCAATGTGGAAATACCCTCGTGCATTGTAACGAGAGCAGCGGGAGCTCCTACACATACACAAGCACATTTCTGTGCATTCAGCTCCTTCTCCTTCCCCCTGCCCTGGCAAAGGTACAGCAAAACACGGATGCAATGTAGCACAGCAATTGCAGCCTTCACCAGCCTCTTGGGGCTAATTGCCTGGGAATAGCTTTTGTCAGCTGCCGTTTCTCACTCACTGCAAACACGCGAGCATCTCTTCAGAGAGCAGCCGGCACACGGGCAGACAGAACTGGAGCCTGCTGTCTCTCCCCCTCTCTCCGGTGAAGGTATCTGGGGCAGTTCTGGTGGCAGGTAACCCTCTCCCCACAGTGAGCCCCAGTCCCCACATGTCCAGGCTCTGGGGAGCATGCAGGTGGGCTTTGCACACCCTGCAGTGGGCTGGGAGCCCTTCCTTCCCTCTCTATTCTGCCCTGTAGTCCTCCGCGACTCACCCAACACAAGATTCAGCCACGCTGCCCCATAGTCCTTCGTAGGCAGGTTCAGCCTCTGCCCACCCCATGCTAGCCCTGCTTCTCCCCCTAGCCCTGCCGCCTCTCCTTTTTGGGGATTCAGCTGCTCAGCGCCTGCAGGGATTGATGTTCTTTCCTAGAGTGGTTTGAGGCCAGTTTGAGCATTGCAGCTCCATCCAGAAGTGGAGACCTCATCACTACTGGCATGTCAGTGCCAGCTTTTATTCTCATGGGAGCACCGCGCTGACTGCTCTCACTTGAGTGCGAGCGTGGGTATGGGTGACCTTGGCCCCTTTGCCTGCCCTTATGAGGCTGCTTCCAAGTGCCTGCAGCACTGAAGCCACAGTCCCTGAGTGGAAATGGCAGCAGCAGCTGCAGACAGGGAAGCAGGCTCTCCCACAGCTGCCCGTGGGGGAGCGTTCCCTGGGAAAAGCATCGGCTCCTGCCCCCTTGCAATGCAGGCTTGCACGCGTTCGCTATAGGAGAAAGCAATTATTAATTTCCCTGGGGAACTGAACACTCTTGACCTCAGCCCTAGACTAAGCCAGCCCTGAACTGCAGCGGGCTCCGTGTGGCAGTGATCAGCAGGTGGATGTGAGATGCCCTCGTTAGGCTATCGCTCAGGCCAGGGCTCGTTCACCTGAGGCATGAGCATCACCACTTGAGGAAGGAGCCAGGAGAAAGGAGGGGCAAGAGCACAGGTTGGCATGAAACCCCAGCAGTGCCAAAGGCTGGAGCACCTTCCCATGCGTGGTCCTTCATTAGCGCTGCTGTCAGGGCTGCTGGTAGATCTTGGCTGCTTTTGGGAGGAAAAGGGCTAGTGGAGGTGCTGGAAGCAGGCAGGTTGGTCAGTGAGGGCTGTTAAGTAGGTTGTAGACTGTGTCTTTGTGGGATAGGGGTGTGCTGGGTGCATACGTATTGTACTATATGCATCTATATGGTCTGTAAAGCACCCACCTGTGATTTTCTTTCATGCAGCTGTGTTGCATATCTCCGGTGACACAGGCCAGCACATGCACTGTCACTGATGTTTGCAGGGGATCAGAGAGGGACACAACGGCCATACAAGTACAGAAAATGGCTGGGTCCCTGCGCACCACCGCCATGCGTGGGCGATACATGTCAGCCTTCTGCCTTGGACATATTTATGCCGATGTCTGAATGCAGACGTCACGTCCACATGGTGTGATGGGCTGAGGAGGGGATGGCATGTGTGTGGCTGTAAGGCATTACATCTCTCTGCATCCTGGTCGCAGACGTGTTTTTCTGCAGATATGTCACGTGTGAGTCAGTGTTTGCAGGAAAACTAAGCATTTGGTTCAGATGTCGCTGCCTGTGTGTGTGGGTTACCCCGCTGTATGTGCCTAACACGTGTTTGTTTTGTAAGGCACGTTTTGCACTGTGTGTCTGGGCGCTGTTGGCCCAGCCCTGCCGGAGGTCCCTCCGGCTCTATGCCCACAGCCATGGCACAATGCCACGATGCAGCCAGCCCTCTAATGTGGCTCCTGTTCCTCTCGCTACACAGGCAGTTTAGAGGAGGTCATCCTTGTCCTGCTACAGCCAGTGACTAAGGCAGCCTGGCATTTACCCAGGATTTATTTGGACACTCTAGAGCCAGCTGCGCACTTTTTTTTTTTTGTTGTTTGCTTTTTGTCTGACTTCATACCCTTTTGATGATTGCTTATAACCCCAGTGCAGAGAAGGGACCAATCCTTTCTTCTTTCAGGGGAAAGAGAATTGTGCAGCATCCACCAGAGGCAGACAGACCAAAAGGGAAGCAAGAAAAAAAAAAAAAAAAAAAAAAAAAAAAATTTTTGTGCGCCTTCTCCTCTTCTGTCCCCCCTTGATTTTAAGAAAGATTTATACTCTCCTTCCCCATGACAGCAGAGTTTGCAGTGTTGCTCTAAGTTTGGATGAGCCCAAATTAACTGTGCATCCTCAGTGTCTGATTAGCTCTATTTGCTGTGTTTTTATTGACCTAGGCAAGAGAAAAACTAGGTCAAGCCAGGCTGATGAGGCTAGATCTGGCTCTGTAATATAAATCAGTACAAACGAGGCCATCCATTCGCTGAGCCATCAAATCACGCTCTGGGGTGGGTCGCCTCCAAAGTGTCCAGGGGACATAATTAGGAACTTTCCCGAGCTGTCAATCAGAAGTGAAGCGTGGTTTGGAGGTAGAAGGCGGATAGATTTTTTTAGAAGCTGCTCTTTGTTTCTGTGGTGAGGGGAATTTTATCAGCAAGTGGATGAAGCACACAGGCACTGGGATGGCTGCAAACAGAAGTGGCCCCTGCCTGTCTGTGACTCCTGCACAGTCTGTCCACAGAGAAGGGATGGAGGCAGCTAAAAGAAGCCTGGAGGGCTGAAATGAGTTTTTTCTACAGAAGCAGAACAGGAGGACAGAAACTTTTACCCAGCTTTCTTGCTAGCAGTCCTTATTGATGGCTTTTGCCATGCACAGCCAAGGGCGATGCCGCCAGCCTCCAGCATGGAGAAGCCGCTGAGACTGTCTGCTCCTGGATCTCCTCTAACATTGCATCTCCTGGCTTGGCTGGATCAGAGCAGGCATCAGCCTGTGACCCAGTCTGCTCCAGCTGAGTTAGTCACCCTGCTCTGGGGAGAAAGGAGGCGGCAAAGTCTGTGACAGGCTGCCTTCAGATGCATTAAAACCCCCCTCCATCAACCTGGAAAAGCTCTTTGCAAGGAGGCTTAGGTGTCTGGTGCTGGAAGTTGCCAGGACAGGAAGCAGGGAGCAGCCTCAGCTGGTCTCGTCTTCGGTGTGTGATGTGCTGGGAGTGAGATGTCACCCAGCATTAGCTTCACTTTCGGTGGGGTGGAGGCAGCCGGCAGTCACGCTGTGACAGCTCAGGGGCTCACAAAGCCACCCTGCAAGGAGGGGGAAAGGGAGCAACACGGCAAAGCACAGGGGGTCACATCCCAAGTAGGTTGTGCTGGTGTGTCTGGGGACTCAAAGAAGGGGTTACTGGGAAGGGGGTGGAGGAGGCTGGAGCACTGTACACACAGAGGGCATGGCAGGCTCTCCCTGCTCAGCATGATTACCCGCGGGGCTGTCAGCAAGCCGCTGTTGGATTGGTCTCTGCTTTGTGGAGCAGCAGCCTGTGCGGGAGGGAAGCTCAGGTCAGCGTCACGTTGGGCTGCCAAGAGCCACACATGTGATGGCCAGACAGCGGGGTGGCAAGGGGGAAGTGTCCCTGAAGAAGGTCACCTGGATGTGAAAGCCAGCTGGGATTTGCTTTTGAAGAAGCAAGTGGTTTGGGCAGATCCATGCAGGGTGAATTCAGCCATGATAACAGACCAGAATGTTTTCAGTGCACAGGGGGAGGCAGAGGTTTCAGCATCTTCCAAAGTCTTTGGGGATCTTGCACAGGTGTCAAGGTATCCTCCACTGAACCCAAATGTCCATTCAGGTGAGTCAGCTTCCAAGGGCATGCTTCCCATCTTCTGCAAGATGCTGCCTTGGCTGAGCAAAGTCAGTGGCTGGTGGGAGTGCAGGGTGGGAGCTGGCACGGGCATCTCTGCCTCTCCAGCTTCCATACCTGCCTGTGCAGCTTCCTTACCTGCCTCTCCAGCTTCCATACCTGCCTCTCATGTCTGAGCTCAGCAGCAACCCCGTGTGAGTGATGGCCCTGGTTTCCCAGCTGCATTAACATTCCCTTTGCATGCTGCTGTTGCCTTCCCTTCTTTTATGGCTGTGATTTACTGATGTCACAGATGCAGCATCACAGAATTGAATTTACAGGAGGCTGAATTTATGATGAGAGAAATGAACCCTTCACCACTTCATGCTGCCCCCCCTTCTGTACACACGTGCACGCACGCGCGTGCACCTCGCTCTGCTCCGCAGCTCCGCAGTGACAGAGGGGGAAGAGAGGCCACGGAAGACCCGAGTTCATGGAGGATATCTGCTCCCCTGGCTGCAGACAGAAATGAAGGCATCAGGCAAAAGGTTCAGCGGAGGCTTGAACATGCAAAGTTCCTGGGCTCTGCCCATAGATCCATACAGCCACTCTTGCAAGCTGGGCTCCTGGCTTTTCCAGGCAGGACTAGAGGAGGAGCGGGTTGCAGCGCATGAGGCGGGGCTCCTGACTGCTTTGTTTCATATTAACAGTCCTCTTAACAATGACGTGTTCCTACTTTTGGGTGATTTCCAAAGCATTCCCAGCAGGCATTTCTCAGCCTTGCCATCTCCTGTCCCTCCCCTCCAAGTTTTGCCCTCTTTCCAGCTAACTTCTGGATAAACTGCAAGATCAGTCAGCCAAACAGCAGAGGAAGGGGGTCAGGAAAGAGAGTTTACAGGTTGTAAGCCAAACTCATAATAGGATGCAGCTCCGTGCGTCTTGAAGCATGGCTTAATTTGTGTCTGGGTGTGTTGGAATAACTCCATTCTCGGGAGCTAATTTAGGATGTCCTCTGCTCTCTGCCTGGGGAGGAGACAGCTTCTGTACAGAAGGCACTTGTCTGCGACAGATCTCTTGTAAACAGCGTGATAGCTTGATGTCAGACAGGCTGAAGACATCTTTATCAGGTACTTTGCCAAAGGCCCCAGGGGGAAGCTGTAGGACAGACCTTGGTCAGCAGAGATTTTCCAGGCACAGACTGGCTGAGATTCAGAGTCAAGCTGCATGGAGCCCTCACTAACCCAAAGGCTTGGGTAGACCACTAGCTATTAATAAAAAAGGAGGTCTGTGTTATACCACGCTGCATCACGGCCCCAGCTGTCTCTCAGCAGAGGAGCTTTGCTGAGATATTCTAGGCAGAGGCACTAAAGAAAAGATTATATCAAAAATGGAGCAGGTTAGAAGAGCAGGATGGATAGAGGATTTCCTGCTCTGGAGGAAGGTCAAAGTCTTTTTTTCCAGAATTAGAATCCTGGCGGTTTTTATCAATCATCAAAACCTGGTTTTGCCTGGTGTTAATCACAATGATTCAGGTTCATGCAGGCAGTTTTCATCAATCATCAAAACCTGGTTTTGCCTGGGCTTAATCACAATGATTCAGGTTCATGCAGGCCTTTTTATGTTTTTTTTTCCCCACTACTTCTGTAGGTGTATTAGCTACCTTTCCAATGAAATGTCCCTTCATACCAACAGCCCCAAAATCTTGGTTTAAAAACTGGAAGAAAACAATCACAAGGTTTGTTTTTCTGTGGGATTAAGTGAAGGGAATCAGTCTTCCTTTTCCATGAACAGTTTTGGGTTCTGTTTTTTGTCGGAAGCTGAAAGCAGCACAATTTTAGTGGACACCAGTGTTTCTCTGGTGATGTGCTTTTTTCTTTCTGCCTCTGAAAACAGAGGCCCCTGTGCCTGCTACCAGTCCATCCGTTCATTCATCCATCTATCCATCCCCATCTCTCCCCGCATGCCAGAGTACCCTCTGGCTATGCTGAAACATACCGAGCTGCAGAAATCGTGCATGAGGTGGAGAAATTGCAGAAGCAGAAGGAGCCTTTACAGCAAGCAGTCTATTTATTGATATTTTATTATGCTGTTTAGCAGGACCCTGGTGCCTGTAATAAAGCATTAAGGAAGTGCAGCAGCACATTCTCATTGATCCCATTCAGTACTGTGATATTAGCGTGAGGGCCAGTGACAAAGAAAAGAAATAATTTTGTTCCCCTCCCCTGTGCTGAATTGCTGATGGTAAAATGCTCTGTAAGCCTGAAGATCAGTTAGTTGTACTGTGACCCCCAACTGAATGATCACAAACCACATGCAAAAAGGGAAAGGCACGCTTTTTTTTTGATCTGTAGAACTACACAGTGAGGGATCTGGAGAAATCCATGGTGACTCAGGAGAGCTCAGATCTAGCAAGCCTGGTATTTCGTGACTGAGGATGGAAATGGTTGGGGCTGGTCCTGAACAGTGGCCAGG
>NW_010102034.1:15113-22135 GCF_000699245.1 Pterocles gutturalis
TTTCTCTGCGTGACAAAAGTATTTGCAGTTTTGTCTGCCCTGGCTTTTCTAGTTGCAGGACACAGCAGCCAGTCTGGATTGCAGCACAGGGAATAAACCACTTTGGCTCTCAGGTCTGTAATCTCCTGGCTGGGACATTTCCCTCTGCCCCTCGGGTGACTCCACAGCCACGTATGGGGTCTTTGCTGCTCCCTGTGCTGCTGGATGCCCCATGACGGGGGGGTTGCGCTCCTGCTATCTCCTCTGCTCCTCCAGAGAGGTCTCGGCAGGGCCCACAAGCGCAGCTCCTGGGTGAACCGCAGCTCCTGCATGCCCATTCTCCATCTGCGCAGCCCTTGCCCCGGAGGGGGTGGCTCTGCATCAGTCTGCTCCAGATTATCGTCTGCAAGCATTGCATTAGCCAAATGGCCTTTCCAGAGGGAGGGGGTGCCTGGGTGGCTGAGGAGGGATTTAGCTCTATTATCACCTGGACAGCTGGCATTCCAAAAAGTGTGGCAAGCAGACAAGCAGAGCAGCTGGGGAATAGGAAACATGGAGTGCCCTCTCCCCAGCCAGACCTCGGGGTGCGATTTCAGCTGCACTCACACCACTGTCTCTGCAGCTTGGGGAGCCGTGCTGCTGCTCGCCAGCAGAAGAATGACCCCTGCTGAGGTCTGCTTTCTAACCCTGCTCCTCTGCCAAATTCCTGCATGGGCTCTTCATCTTCTGATGCTCCTTTCTCTCCTCCCTGTGAAAATTCGGGTAATAATAATAGTAGCCCTTAGGATCACTGGAAGAGGATGAATCATTAGCTCCAATAATGATCCCAAGGGCTTAAATCTCTCATTTTTTGTGTTGTGGGATTCACATCGGCATGAACATGCTTCCTTCTATCTTGGCAATCTCTGCACTCCCCCACTGTGACTGTGGGGACAATTAGTGGCTGTAATCTTCTGAACGTATTTTAAGGAGGGGAAGAATTGGTAAGACCTGGCTGGGATTTTGTGTGAATTAATTAGCTACCGTTTGCACAGCTCTTTGAAGCTTCAAACTTATTCCAGTGCTAAGTATTATTATTAAATAGCGATCCATTAGTTCTGATCATTGGCTACGGCCTCTTCATAGCCTCTCTGGTGTCATTTTCTACAGCATCACATATTTGTCTTTGCTATTCCAAATACATTTATTAAGGAGATGCGGCAGTAAAAGAGTCCATCTGTAGTTTTGGTTTAAGTGTGGTTTTGGTAATCATACTCATGATGGCTGGGTTCTAACTGTGCCTAGCACCAATGAGTGTTTTAAAACCTGTACTTTCCTGATTCTGGGTCACTTGCTCCTGGGCAACTGAGTACCAAGTGAGCTGAACAGAAAACTTCCATGAGCAGGCTCTGTCCTTCGTGGTGGCAATACACCACCTTAAAACTCCCTTCTAGTTTGGCAACTGGAATTTTATCTGATAGCACTATTGGGAAAGAAATGTGTTAGCTCAGAGCCCTATGAAAGCTCCAATGCATCCAACCTCACATTTGAGACGTGTCCGGCTGGTTGCCGTGTTTCAGCTGGGCTGTGGTAACTCACGAAGCCATGGGGGTTTGAGTCCTGCTCTGAATCCCTTTCCTGTGCCTGTAGAGCTACGGCTGTTGTTGGTGCATAGCACCAGAGCACATCTGTGGGATCAGGACCTCCTCATGCTGCAAGAACATTGCCTCTGTGCCATCCTACTCCTCCTGGGCTGTGTTGTAAGACATACCTCACTGCCAGCTGAGCTCCAAAGGACAGGCTGAGTGCTAGCAGACATCTTCCAGCTTGCATCCCTCCTGGGGCTGCTGGATTGCCTGTTTTCAGCACCGTCCCCTTTGTGTGGGCTGGGCTGCCCTGTCACCTTGCTGACCAGGGTCATAGACCAGGGGACAGGCAGCTGCACGATGCTGCTGCTAGCCTGAGCGTCACCTCATAGGACCCTTCTTTCAAGGAGCGCTGTGACAAGTGGCACACGACAGCTGTTGGCCTCCCAAGCGTGTGAACCTTGTGTCCCATGGAGTGCCTGTGACTTGACAGATCCCTCGGGGAAGCAGGAGCCTCCCTCCTGCTCACACAGGTCTTGCACAGCATTACTCTGCTGGGGGGAGCCGTACCAGGGACAGGGCTGTGAAGCTCCCTGCCAGCCAAGACCAGCTGCTTAAACCAGCTGAGGACTGTGTGCATCTGTGAGTTTACTCCTGGTGCTTACCAACGGGAAGAGATCAGAGCCTCCTGGCACTGACATATGTATGCGGGTGCATATTTCTATCTGCAATTGAGGTTTTATTCTTGTAAACATTGTATTTATTATTTAAAAAAACATACAGGCTGCTGAATTTGTGTTGCACAAAAAAAGCCATAAACCTCCCACTAAAGAGCTAGAAAAATGCTATGAGGAGAACAAAGCAGGCATATATCACTGTATTTGTCCAATCTTAAACCCAGTCACGGCATTGCAAGTAAAATACACAGTGTTCCTTTCACCACAAACGTATTCTCAATCAGGAAAAAAATATAATAAGAGATCTGATACACTCTAAATCAAGATGTGACTTACGTTCAGAAATCAAAGAGATAAAAAATCTGGGCAATTTCTAAATCATTCAGGTCTCCAAATGCTAGTTCTTCAACTGATGTTTAAGGGAGAAGCTTTCAGAACAAGCAAAGATTGTTAAGTGCGGTAAGTAATTCAGAATGCCTCAAATTCTGAGACTGAACTCCAACTTCCTTAAATTTCAGTATCACACCAGTGAAGGCAGTCAATACTGCTCATTGCTTTTGAACAGTATTAAGCTGTTCTGTTCCCCACACATAAAATTTTATCTTTTTGGGGTGATTTAACTCTTGTTCTCCTTGATGCAGGCTGAAAATTTCAAGGATGGGTGTAAGCCAAGAATTTCTGCCTGAGGTCCTGACTTCTGGGATATCAGTCCTTTTATTCCTTATTATTCCAGGTTAGCGTACGGATTGGACTATAGTTTCCAACATGGAGCGCAGAAGAGGTTTCCTTACAAAAACGGCCATTTCCCAACAGAGACCTGTCTGGCTTGGGGAATTTAAGCCCCACCTTAAGATATATAGACAAGCATCACGACAGAACCTGGACTTCTTTGCCAGAACCTCCAAATGGTATCCTAGTGCAGAACTGTGTTGTGCTTGAATGTATCTGATACTGTTTCAGAGCTATTTAAGTCTAGCTTAACTTGATCTTGATCCCTTAATTATATCATTGGGAACATTTCCAAAGCAGTTCTCTAAAATATCTGACTCCTGAGTCTGAAGAGAGCTGTTATCCCACTTTTGATCTAGTTTCCTGATAAGGCTCATGAGATGGGGTTTATTGTGATACTACTTTCTCTTGATGCTGAAGAGGCCAGATTTAACAATCAAGAGAGTCTGTGCATTTCGGTGACAACCACTTCAAATTACATTCGTGCCCTGGTCTACGGTGAGCATTGTGAACACTATACTGGTATTTTGATGGCTCTGCCAGTGTGGTGGATCTCAGAATGTGGATGCTCTGTAGGTTTTTTTTTTTTCCTAAATTGCAACCCGGGCCTCATTGTGTGGGGTGCTGTACAGGCACCTGGAGGTCCCTTGGGCAACCTCAGAGGAGGGATGTGCAGAAAGGAGTGTTATTCCCCGTGTTGTACAGCTGGGGGCTCCGAGGCACAGCAGGATTAAGTGCTCTGCCCACAGTCCCGCTGTCCGGTGCTTTACTCCTTTTCCAGGCTGGGAGCCCTGCAGGGCGCTGTGGGTTTTCCTTCTCCCAGACAGATGAGGGATTAGGTCTTCAGCAGGCACAGCACCAATGGGCAGTGCTTGCTCACCCCCACGGTCTCTGTGGTCCTTTGGCCTTTGTTTCTTAGCATGGATTAGTGTTCAGCTCTTAACCTATAGGAGAATTTTTCCTTCACAGGTTCATCCATGCCTCTGGTTGCAGGGTTGTTTGTTAAACACAGAGCTGGAAATGAGGCTGTATCTTCTCTCCTTGGTCTTGGAGACCCCGCACACACACACACAAGTGGTTTCAATATAAATACAGAGTGCCGAGAAGCTTTTTTCTTATTTGAGGAGAAGGTGTAAACCTTTGCAGGATAAACATACCTCCATCAGTACGGGAGAATGACTTCACTTCTGGCTCACGATCATTGCTGATGTGAGCTTTAATCATTCTGCTCTTTGTACTAAGCGAAGCCCTCATGATCAATCAGAACTTTGAAGTTTTGTTATAAAAATGTAAATGAAATGCATTTCTAAATGAAGCTTTTCTTCTGCCTTGCGCAGCTCTCCATTCTTCCACCTGCACTCACAGAAAGCACAGCGGTGCTGATAACAGCGCGATCGCCTCGCTGGGCCATTTCAGCACCGAGGTACACGTTTGCCTCCTTCCTCCCACTCTTGTCACTGCTTCCACTCTTCCACTTATAAAAAAAGAAAATAAAAGAGGAGCAGAGCTGCCCCTTGTACATTTCCAGACATTCTGATCTGATTGGGAGACAAAATGTTCTTCTGATTACAGCTCTAAAAATAAAGATGGGGCTTGTAGGGGGAATATTGTGCTGCTGGTTGCTTCTTTTTAAAAAGTTAAGCCTGACTCCCAAGGGATGCAAGGTGTATGCAACCTGCTGTCTGTCTGCATGTGTGTCTGGTATGTTCTACTAATAACTTCTGCTGTCATTGGCCTCTTTCCTCTGACTCTCATAGAGAGAGACGTCTCTGGGGTATGAAGTTCCCATAAATTTCAGAAAATCCCGTCTGTCCAAGCACACTGTCTTTGTTCCAGTATCTGAGACTTAGCAAAAGAAATCAGCATCTCAAACTAGTTCTTCATAAGCTTGGCCCTAGTGATGTGCAGCTATCAACCATCTGGCCACAGTCCTCAGAGAAGCACTTCCCGAGGGGTTTGGCCAGGATCTGAACGGTGCTGGTGGATCTGCGGTGGCTAGGTGGAAGGTGGAGAAGAAAACTCTAATTTGTTAATTTCAAGCTATTTCATCAAACTCCACTTTCACGGAGACTCTTAGCGACTTCCTGGGAAGCAGAGCCAGCCAAGTCCGGCAGACATCTAGGAGAAAGACAGCTCTGTCATGCCCTGAACACTTCTTCTGGGCATGTGGGTGGATTTTTTTGTTTCCAGTATTTTTCTGCACACAGTGTGTTGCTGGTGATTTGGTGAAACCTCTCAGTGTCCATAAGCCCCTGCTTCTCTAGAGATTGCTGCAAGCCCCTCACTCAAGGCATCAGTGTGCTGCCATTCACCTCTGTGGAGCAAGGGAAAGCTCGCTGGGACACCTGCAAGGCTGTGAAACGGTCAGTCTTGGGAGCAAGATGTGCCCAGCTGGCATTGGATCCAAGTCTCCTATCGTTTCCAGAAGGCTTGGGAGAAGCATATGGAAAGAAATGTAATTTTAGAAGCAGGTGGATAAAGATGTCCTTCCTTTCTGCACTCAGCAAATTTTTCTTTTATTTTTTTTAAAGTCTGAGGGCTTTGCTTGTATGCTCCATGGACTCCCTAGGCCATAGACATGCTGAGCTCAACGGGCAAACTGTGCTGAGGAGGCACACAGCCCCGTGGGAGGCTGAGAATCAGAGCTACTGGCACGGAGGACGTAGGCATCTCTAACAGCTCAGCCAACACCCCAGCACACACCCCTGCCTCATCGCCTCATGACCTGCATGAGAGCAGCAATCCCCCAGGGACTTAGGGAGTGGGGGACAGATAGGAGGAAATGGTACTCAAGGGTTGGGGAAATCCCTCCTGATTTAACAACTGTTGTTGTGAAGCAACATGAGAGCACGCTCATGCACAAGCCTGAGGAGCTGACTCCAGCTGTTTCCACCTGCAAGCCACCCCAGTGCACAAGCACTCACCTGCTCACATACACTCCCTGCAGAGGCAATGCAAGGCGGTCTATTCCTTTTTGTGATTCTGATGGCCCTCTCTCAAGCCAAGCCAGACTGCCTTCAAAAGAGCCAAGAGTGATTGCAGTTGTTGCGGGAACCCAGAGGCAAGGGGAAGGGCAATGCCAATTTCTTTTCTCCGGTTTTCCCTTGCTATAGCACTTTTCCGAGGAGCTAATGTGATTTTGAGCAGCCACTTAGTTCCATGAATGGTTGGAGCCCGGAGCAAGGGCTGGCCTTTTTGTACTGCACACAGCATCCCTCTCCTATCATGGGGAGTGGCAGGCTGCCTCACCTATCCACGAGACAGTCAGGGAGACTAATTGCACACATAAAAGTGCTGAGGGGGCAAACCTTTGTCCCTTCTCTTATAATTGGTATTGACGTGGTACTCCCCAGCCCTGGGGTGCTCCAGAGCCAAACACAGGTTACAGGGTTTCAATCTGGGAAGTTTGCTTAGTAAAGACTTTCTTGAATATAATGGGGGATAACACTTTTTCTGGAAGTGCATATGGATATTTATTAGGTGTTCTATTTGTTCCTTACTACAGTCAAACTCAGCAGCAGTTTTCAGCCCAACTCCCTCCCTCCCTCTCTGTCTATCTGCCAGTCCTGTTCTTAATCACTTTGAACTATTGGCTGATTTCAGCAGATCCCCAGTGAAGTTCTGATGGGTTTTGCTAGCTGGGAGAATGAGACCGAAATTACTTCCCCAGCTAAAGGAAGAGCTGCGGTGTGAGCACAGCAGCAGTAGTAGGCAGCAGAGAATCCACACAGGGACGTGCTGATTACTTAGCCCTGAGAAAAGCTCCAGTCAGAACTTGCAACTCATTTGTTACAGGAAATCTGTGTGGCACTGAGCCTCAGAAAACACCCAAAGCTTTGTCAGCTGCACAGCTCACGAGAGTACTTCTATTTTGCCAAGCGGATATCTTAAAACATGTTTTTAAACCTTTAGACATCCCAGCACCATTTTGAAAATGGTGTTTAGACAGGCTCCCAAGTCACTGGCCACTTGGAAAAAATTCTGTTTTGATCTTCTGTTCCAAATCCAGCAATGCCTTTTTTTCCTGAGCAAGGAGCTTTGGTCTCTTCATAGAATCATAGAATGACCCGGG
>NW_010102035.1:0-271 GCF_000699245.1 Pterocles gutturalis
TTGCATAGTTAAAAAGGGGGGTGGGGGGGGGTTGTTGTGTTCAGCTTTTCTTTCTTTCTTTTTTTTTTTCCCTTCTCCTTTCCCTTCTTCCCCTTTGCTGTGTAAAGCAGAGGCCATTGTTATCAGTGAGCAGCGCGTACCAGTCTATAGGGCAACTAGAATCTCAGGGTTTGTCCATTCAAAGCCCTCAGCTTTTCTGCACATCTTGGAAGCTGGAAAGCATCTTGATTTTTTTTTTTTTTTTTTCCCCGAACGGAGACAGAGAGAAAAT
>NW_010102035.1:342-914 GCF_000699245.1 Pterocles gutturalis
AATACATATATACATGCATATGCTGGATTTTTTTCCTCTCTCTCTCGCATATTCCTGTAACGTTTTTAAAGGAAGGGGGTCATTCCTTGCTTATTGATTGCGTGGATGCTGGATGTGAAAATATATTATGTCTGCCTGTGCTTTGCTCGTCAGAGACTAAGGTAAGCCGGACTCAAATAGGCTATCACTTTGTGAATGGCGGAGTATATGTCCCAATGATTTATGACCATATGACTCCAATCTCGGTTCAAGAAGAGTTCACAAGCTTTAAGCTTCCTTCCACGCAGAGACTCTTTTGCAGCCCTCATCCAGGGCCCTTTTTCCCCCCCCCTGCTTTACAACTGGGGAGTTCTGGTTGGGGTGAAGCTCGCTTGTGGGGGGAGGGAAGAGGGAAATTTTAGGAATGTGTCTCTATTTTCCAGGCATATCCACCGCAAGACAGTCGCTGGGATCTGAGCTCTTTCTGAGCAGCCGAGCTATTGTTAAGGGCATGTTTAGAATATTTATTATTAATCATAATTTAAATTAAAAGCGGGGCTACGCTTGTTTTCGCTGGCTCTGAGAAATATACC
>NW_010102035.1:1166-7702 GCF_000699245.1 Pterocles gutturalis
CTCCAAAGTTGCAAGCAAAGAGTTTGTGGTTAAATGTTACCGCTCGGAAAGTGAAACTTGGAGCGTGATGAACCAGCCAGCGCAGATCCCGCCCGGGTCTAATTGGAACAGGAGATAATCGAATATTTATTATTCTGCCTGAGATTTTTTTTTTTTCCTTAAACAATTCCTTGGAGTAAATAATTAGGATTGCGGCCGTCCTCGGCGAAGATAAATGAGCGGCATTTGTGAGGCGCTGAGAGACGAGGTACAAAGCAAATCTTCTGTGGAAGCCACAAGCGAGCGAGCTTTTGGGCGAAGGGGATTGTAAATTTATTTTATGAACATTAAAAAAAAAATCGTCCCTGTTATTTTTAGCTGAGCCTCTGCGCTCCGCTCTGGTTTGGGTTTGTTTTGGATTTTTTTTTTTTTTTTTTTAAGAAACCTATGCCAGACAGGAAGGCCTTGGAGAAATTCCCACCTCTGGCCTCGTAGATATTTTCAACAAACCTATTCATAATAAAGGCGCTGTTGTTTGTTAATTAATTCACAGCTTCTCGGCTCGGGCAGTAGAGTCTACTTTTTAATAAGACATATTTATCATGGTGAGGAAAGCAAATGAGAATAACTCCCAGCAAGGATATCATCCTCTCTGTAGACAATAATCCATCTCCGTGGAAGATACAATGCAGATTTGGGAATGCAGAAAGGATTTAATCAGTGTAAAAAAGCAGAGCAGCCCCTGCGTGGACACGTTGTCTGAGGCTGTGTTGGAAGGATATGGAGGTTTCATATGACATGACATAAGAACACAGCAGCCAGGGAAGGGAAAAAAAAAAAGATGTTATTTATTGTCGAGCTGTGGCTTCTGTTAAACCCCGGTACTTAGAAATATCGCATTAGACTTTATCTCCACAGAGTTTATTTTATTTTATTTTAGAGAATGAAAGAGCCCAGATAAAATTAAATATACAAGAGATACAACTGAATATACAATGGATATCAATTTCCAAACAAAATGCACAGTGGCTCCTCGCAAACTCTCAGCTGTGGGGAGAAATCTCTGCCTTTTTAAAATATGTTTGCTGCTTGATTGATCCTCACACATCAGATTATTTTCAGGTCAAGATAGTTTTCATATTTCTAAGGGTTTTTCTACTCCATCTTTATCTTAGAGAAAGTTTATGCTTTGAGAAAAGAAAGAGAAAGGAAGAGATAAAGAAAAAATAAGAAGGCCAGAGAGAGAAAGAAAAAAGGAGGTTTCATTTTCTAATTTGAGGCTTTGGACTGTGGTTTTAGACTTTTTGAGCTTGGATTGAGGGAGGGAGGAAGGATGAAGAATCAAAGGGGTAGAAAGTTAAAAGCAAATGGCCTGGTGACGTGTTTGTTTTCCAAAGGAAAAAAAAAACAACAGCAATTAAACTGGTTTTGGAATCACATCTTGCCAATGGTAGTTCCAGGTTCAGGACTGATGAGTACAAAGCAGTGCAGGCGATGAAGGGGGATGTTTTCTAAATACAACCTGTGCTACTGGAGAGGGGAGACTAGCAAACAGGCCAAAGGAGGCACATTCTTGAATCCATGCCCCTGCTTAAATCTGCTTAAAATATTTGCACTGAATTCCAAAGACATTGCGAGTCCCTGTGTAAACAGCCAACTAAGCCAACTGTGTCAGGACAGTTACCTGGATAAAACATATTGACTATTTGCTGTTTTCAGTTTGAAAACAAATATACTGGACTGAGGCCCTACAACAAACTTAGCAGACTTTTAATTTCTGGTGGTATAACGTCTTGCTGGTTTTTATGTGTGTGAATGGCTGATTTGAATAGGTCAGGGGTAAGAAAGCAAGACTTTCATTCCTTTCATGCTTGCAGCTAGCAATTATCCATCCCGTATTTTTATATTTATGTTAATGTGTGTGTGCGATCTGGACACGGATGTGTACACGTGCACGTGACACACACACACCTCCATGCGTGGACACACACATTCATACGGGAGTGTATGTGTATGCGTGTGTGTATATATGTATACAGATAAATATAGAATTAAATAGACGTATACAGATGAAACCACGTGTACTTATAGAGAATGTGTGTAGTTATACATCCTGGGTGTTATCCTCTAAGGGGTAAAAAGGTGAAACCAACAAACCAACCAACCAGGAAAACTACCCCCTGAAACGAGCTCACCACTTTTGCACGGTAACATTTGTTGAGCCTCCTTAGGCTGCATGCAGGAGAAAATCTGCTCAAAGCATCTGTTCGCCCTGTTCTGCGGGACCCTATTCATGTCATGGGCCTTTCAGGCCCCAAGATGGATTCATAGGCCGGGTACTATTATTGTGTGTTTTCTCCTAACCTTTCAGGTCAGCTTCCAATAGACAGCTGGAAACGGCCTGTCACGTGGCCTTGGGGTGCCAATGTTCTGCCATAGGGGTGTCAAGACCCTGGTAGCCGGAAAAATCATTTTGGGGAGTCCCAGAGATGCAGAAGACAACGTACTACGACAGCTCCACGCTCTTTGGGGGTTACTCCTATGGGAATGCCAATGGGTTCGGCTACGAGGGTCCCCAGCAGCCCTTCCAGCCGGCCTCTCACATGGAGAACGACTACCAGAGGTCTGCCTGCTCCCTCCAGTCTCTTGGCAACACAACCCCGCATGCAAAAAGTAAAGACCTGAATGGGAGCTGCATGCGTCCAAGTTTGCCCCAGGAGCACCATCCGCCTCCCCCCGTCTCGCCACCCCCAAACCCTGCCACCAACAGCACCAGTAGCAACAGCAATAACCAGTCGGGGAGCAGTAAAACTGCTCCCAGCAAAGCCAACCTCAGTGCAAACGCCAGTCTCACCAAGCAGATCTTCCCCTGGATGAAAGAATCGAGGCAAAACTCCAAACAGAAAAACAGCTCCCCTAGCACAGGTACACTGTTCTGCTTTTGTAACCGTCTGCTTTTCTAAACACCGAGGTAACGAAGCCACCGGCCGGCATGGTCTTGTTTGGAGGGAGGGGAGAGAGGGAGAGGATGCAGCGAGGATCCAGCAAGGATCCTGGTGCTGGGCACCATCCCAAGGCTGCCAGCCGTGTGCCCCAGCCAGGCTGAGCAAGCCTTGGCCCATCCGGGAGCACTGGCTGCGCACACTTGGTGTGTTTTAAACATATCCAGAGCACCACGGGAAATACAACCAGGTGGTTGTACACAGCGATGTCTGACTGCGTAGATACAGATACATGAAAACGTACACCCACTGCTCAACCCAGCGCTGCTAAAGCGGAGAGCTTGTTCTCTTCCCACCTCCCTGCCTTCAGATACAGCGCTAAACATGGTGTTCAGAGCGTTTGCGTGCATATACAGAGCATATGCATAAACACATGCATGTTCTTGCAGGTGTACATGCAGATCTCCGACACGATCAAGGGAAAAAATCAGTATGGAAATATTGCTGTTTTGAGAAATATATTCCTATAAACTTTGTGGCACACCCTTCACTCTATGTTAATATAATTTCTCTGTTATATACAACTTTATCTCACAAAAAGGGAGGTGTGAATGTGATTTGGTGTGTAACAATGTACATGCAAATATTTGTGTTACACAAATACGAGACACACACAAGACGTGCACGTGTGTGTGTATTCGTACCTCGGCAAACAAAATACCTCCCAAAGCTGACCCGTGTTAGTATTAATTGGCTTTGCAGTGGCTGCCCCCCTGCCAAATATTATTTTCTCGAAATTATCTGTTGGAAATAATCGACTCCTAAATAAATGTCCCTGGAATCCTTTTCTACATGACATGATCAAATTTTCATAAACCAGGGGCAGCTTTGGAGAACAGAACTCTTAATAAATGACATGATTATGGAGTGCAGGCTAATGCAAAGGGGTGAGGGAAAGGGAGGGGGGTCGAACTCTTGTGCCTGTTCCAGGATTTATTAAGAAACGATGCATTCAATTTCTGCATGTAAGTAATTATCTTTTATTTCATTTCACGGCCAGCAGAAACCTGCAGCGGCGAGAAAAGCCCTCCAGGCTCCTCGGCCTCCAAGAGAGCCCGCACAGCCTATACCAGCGCTCAGCTGGTGGAGCTGGAGAAGGAATTCCACTTCAACCGCTACCTGTGCCGGCCCCGCCGCGTGGAGATGGCCAACCTGCTGAAACTCAGCGAGAGGCAGATCAAGATCTGGTTCCAGAACAGGAGAATGAAATATAAGAAAGATCAGAAGTCAAAAGGCATGGGGTCTTCCTCTGGAGGACCTTCCCCCACCGGCAGCCCGCCCCAGCCCATGCAATCCTCCGCCGGATTTATGAACACCTTGCACAGCATGAGCAGTAACTATGATGCCCCCTCGCCACCTTCCTTCAATAAACCCCACCAAAATGCCTATGCCATGTCAACTAACTACCAAAACCCCATCAAAGGCTGCCCTACCCAACAGAAATATGCCAACACGGCCCCCGAGTACGACCCCCATGTCTTACAAGGGAATGGGGTGGCCTACGGGACTCCCAGCATGCAGGGAAGCCCCGTCTATGTTGGAGGCAACTATGTGGATTCTATGCCCACCTCTGGTCCGTCCCTTTATGGTCTCAATCACCTGTCACATCACCAGGCTGCCAACATGGACTACAACGGGCCTCCGCAGATGCCCCCGAGCCAGCACCACGGACCATGTGAGAACCACCCCACCTACACAGACCTTTCCTCGCACCACACTTCTTCTCAGGGCAGAATCCAAGAGGCGCCCAAGCTGACCCACCTGTGATAGGGAGCAGGGACAGGCTCAGGCAAAGCGGATGGGACCTTGCCATGGGGCACGGGAGAAGGGAAGGGGGCAGGATCGGCTTCAGGAACATTTGTGTTGAGCTATTTTCTTTTTGTTCATTGTCAGGGCAATTTCTACCAGGTTGTTGTGCTTGCTATTCTTATTTCTGGATTTTATTAGGCACAATTTCCAACCGTTGCAGTATTTACTGCCAAGAGCAGCTCTCTCTCTCTGAAGAGATATACCTCCTGTGTTTCAACACAAATGCTTCTGAAATGGGTTTGGGGTAGTTTTGTGGGAATCCAGCAGATTTTTAGCAGCAGCATCCTTCTTTTCCAAACCAAGTACAGATCATCACTGATAATTCTCTCAGACACTGAAAAGGAGAATAGTCAGCCAGCCAAGTCTTTACAGTTGGTGTCTTTACATCTATGTAAACGTGCATGTGTGTACACATATGCAATCAAAAGAGATTTGCAAGAAAACTACCCTCCTCTCCGACTCCTTTGCTAGAGGAACCTCATGCTTTCCAGCCTTCAGAGGAAGAACATCCTTTTTCACTGAGCAACTTCCCAGCAGTCCCTATGTAAACTGCAAATATACATACCTGCCAATGCGTGGGATTCACGGTCTTCCCCTCCAGCCCCTGCTGCCCCTCTCAAAAATAATAGAAACAACAACAACAACAAAAAAATAGAATAAGAGAGGTGTAAGAATTGCAAAAGCTTTGGGAAAAAGTTTTTGAAATGCCTAAACCCCCCCACCAACAATAATAGCACCCAAAGAGAGGAAGTAAGAGTTGACAGGTCTGAATATTTTCCTTCCTTCGCCTCTGATGACATGAAGTCTCCATTTGACACCGCTGGGTTTTTTTGTTTTGGGGGTATTTTTCTTAGGGTTCATTAACAGAAAAGCAATCTTAAGACTTAGAAGTCCTACACTTCTTTCCTCCTCTTCTCTTGACCTTACGTGAAAACAGGGTATATTTGAACAAACGGAATGTCCTCCAATCGAAGCAGAAGTGAATGGATCTCTAGTATTTGCTAATGCTTTCTTGTCTGGACATCTTTGTTGCACTTAGAGTTTACATATAATGGGTATAAAAACAACTTTGAAGGGCGTTCGTCCAACTCAGTCGAGATGTCCTTCAATAGGTGTGTGTTCTGGTGAACATTCATATATATTTATTGGTTATAGCCAGTTTAAAATATTTTCCTTTTTTTTTTTGTATTATTTATCCCCAATATTATGTATTTATATGAGGAAAAAAAGAATCAAATTGTACTTTTTTAGTATTTACTTGTTATAAAGGACATTGTGTTTCCTTGTCACTGTACAACAAGCTTATTTTAGTTATTGTAATTTAGAAAGACCAGTAGTTTTATGTTACCTTCGTACTTATGAATAATGTAATTAGTTCTACTGGAGGCATGAGAGCAGAACCAGACTGTAATTGTATAGTCCTGAATTAGAAGAACTATAGCTAATCCCTCCCTCCCACCTCACCCCTCCTCTTTGGAGATCTTTCTTTGTTCTTACAGTAGTTATTTTATTTCCTTGCTTAAGGGTTGTCTGTTGAACAATTCTTGAATAAACTTTCTGTTATCAATTTTATCTTGTCCTATCCGTCGGATTTTAAGGCAAAAAGAAAGAAATGTGGATCTCAAACGGAGAAGAGAACGTGGCAAAGCGACCGCTTGGAATGGTCCGAGTTCAGATAGCGGGGTTAGTGGCTGAGTTCCCTTTTGGGGTGAAACCCCGGGGGTTCGGGCCAAGAGCGGCCCCTCC
>NW_010102036.1:0-25964 GCF_000699245.1 Pterocles gutturalis
CCGTGGGGAAGGGTTTCCTGCGTTAGTCCTTAGCACTGGCTTTGTCGCTGCCCTGTCACCCCATCGCCTTGTCAGTAGGTGCTAGAAACACACCTAACTTGGGGTCTGTCCGCTCCTTTCTCCGGTTTTTTTTGTTTTTTTTTTTTTTGTTTTTTTTTTTTAATTCCATCATGGTAAAGTTCCCATTCTGTCCTAAACTTCAGTGCTTCTGGTTTGGGTGAACAGAACAAGTGCTTTTGCTTTCCCTGTTCTGGAGTAAACTTTTCAAACGTTGGCATAGAAACCTGTTGGTTGTACCTTCCTCCGTCCCCAGCTGTGTGCAGAAGGAGTAGGAACGCTTGCCTCTGTTAGCAGATATAGATGGCTTGAATCTTCTCAGAAAAGGTCCTGTTCTGCTGATGCTCTTATCAGGTGAGGTTTTTCAAAGGTGGGAATGAAACTCAAGGAAGTGAAGTGAGGAGAAAGGAGGAGGTCGGGGAGATCCCTGCCCCATCTCGGAGTCCCAGCAGCAAACACAGATGTAGAGAGGTGCCCCAGGTTCACATCCCTGCCCCAGGTGAGTGTCTTATCTGCTTGCTGGCTGTGAGCCCTTCTTGAGGGCAGGAGGAGAGGAACTGAGTGGGATTTGTTCTCCTCATCACCAGCAACTCCAAAGTTCTCTCTTGGTTCCAGTTCATGGTAAATCCTCCTTGGAAAATCTAGTTTTTACAGCAGCTTTCCTGTTCTTAGCCTTTCCACTGAGGACTGTACTCAGTAAAAGCACTGAAAAAGGGCTTGAGGAGCTGGGGAATTCCCCCTTCTGCTCCCTCTTAGAGTAAAGGCAAGTTCCTGTTGCTTACATAAAGGATGCAAATACTGTCAGCGAGGATCTTTGAATGGGAATCAGGAAGGAGCTGATCACTTTCTGCTCTCCCAAGTATGGCACTGGTGTGTCGAGCCTATCCCAAAACTGCATCAGGGCTGAAAGAAAAGGCTGAACCATGCTGATGGCTGGCATCAGGGAGCTTACTCACAGACAGCTTGTGCTTATGTGCCAGTGCTGTGTCCTGGCTTCACCCAAGAGCAGCATTTCTGCCTTGGTGTTTGTTCTGCCTTTTGGATCAAATCAGGTTTTCAGGTTCACATCTGGAAATAGGCTCTGGGCTGCAGCGGACATCCTCATTCCTCTCTTCCATTAGTCCTGCTGCACGGTGTGCTTGAGATGATGTTTCATCAGGGTCTCACAGAATGATCCTTTGTTTACTTGGAGTAACTGCCCTCATTTGAGGGTTGCATCAGTCTCTTTACAGCTGTAAAACCCAGGATGTCTCTTGGTTATCCTGCCAGTCTCTAGCAGAAGGACTTTTTGGTGATCGTTTCTGAGCATGAATTTCTATGCTGAACCCGGATGAGGTTGCTACCCATCTTAAGTCCTCTCTTTTCTTGCTGCCAGTTTTGTGTGTTTTGAGGTTTTTTTAATAGTTTTTTTTTTTCTCCTTATTCATTGTGGATTCTCTGTGACCTGAATAGTCTCTTGCAGTCTCTCACATACATTTCATTAAGCAGAGTAGTTATGAATAGTCCTCTTGCCTGAATATCCATACCTGGGAGAGAGCTGTATTATATCCAAGAGTATAAAGTGTCACTGCTAGGTGATGTACTCTTGGCCTGCTTTTTTTATTTTCTTTTTAGGAAATAAAATGAAGTTGCGATACTAACATTTCCTCCTGTGTCAGGTGGGGAATCCTTTTTCTTTCCAGCTGCTCACCTCTTCTTGCACAATACCCAGCTTCCAGTCTTCCCACTCTTACTAGCCAAACAGAAGAAAGAGCTGTAGCTGAAGGACGAGTCCACAGCAGCTAGCAGAATGACTAGTGGATGAGGAGTTGGCTGGGAGAGTTGATATGGAAGTAACTTGCACTTGGGAGTTTTAAATAACATTGGGAAACCTAGAGCCAACAACTACGACTTTGGATACCAGTCTTGCCATGGGACTGCAGCTGCTGCTGTTTGTCTCTGCTGCAGCATCTTGGTGTGCTGCTCTCTGGGTTATAGTAATGCAACTGTCTGCCTAGCCAGGGTGTAAACTAGACCAGGGACTGGCTTGTAAAAGCAAAAGGAAAAAAAAAGCCAAAGCCTCAAAAACCCAAACCCAACAAAAGGCAGCCCGGACTTCTCTTTTATCGGGTTTATTTTGTAACTTATTCAGCCCCTGATGGGGAACTGTCTGGATAGGCAGCGGTTAAAGCAGTGATTTGTGGGATGGGTGTTGAGGAGTGTGTTCAAGTTTGCCCCCCAGCAGGGGGGTAGATAACAGTTATAATAGCTGTAAGTCCCACCTTTTCATGAAAGGTTTCTGAAGCAGAAGCTCTGTGGTGGTGATTGTACAAACACAGGGCTAGCAGCAAGGTGTGTTGCAACAGGCACCTGTCTTCAGCTGGCACCAGCTGAGCTCACAACCCTTGCCAGTATGTGGAAATGTTGCCAGACTGTACAGCCAGAAAAGAGTGACAGAGACGGACCAAGGTAGGGAATGTTAGTACAGCTGCGGGCTTTAAAATCAGCCTCCTGAGTTTGTCTGCTTGAGTAGCTGCGTTGGGTAGGCAGGAGAAAAAACAATTAATTTCTGATGGCATTTTAATTTTCCATGGACAAAAAAACCCCACATAATAAATATATTCCTAGATGATGAGATGTAGTAGAGGTTGGAGAGTGTAAAGCTGCAAGTACACTGCAGGAGGTCCTCAGTGTCCAATGTGCTCGACTCAAGCCTTGCTTGCTGTGAGAACATGGGGGTTATGTGTTTGGTCCCAAAACTGAGCTACCTGGCTGTCTTGAATGCTGCCCACTGCTCTCAGAGGTTGGTGATTTGAGCGGTGCCTTGCTCGTACTTGTTGCTGAACGCTTTTGAGTGCAGTCAGGTTGCAGGAAGCCTTTGGGTATGGTGAGGGATGATGGCCTTCCCTGCCCCGCGGCAATCTGTCCTCTGCCGTGCATTGGAGGAGAGGACCAAGTGGTAGAGTGGGGAGTTTGGTTTAAGGAACCCCTAAACCTCTTGGAAGCTGCTGAGCTGATGTGTGGTTTCAACACGCTCAGTAAATGGGTATTGTTTTTCTTTTTGAGCCTTGATTGATAGTTCACCCTTAAGAACAAACTGTTTTCTTGCTCTTTTTTGTTACCATGGGTCCGAGAACACAATACATGGTTAAATGTGCAGGACATTTGATCTCCTTTCCTGGGTGTTGTCACTTTGCTACCATTACACCTGATTGTATTTGTAGTTTTGTACTTTCTGTAGCTTAGCTTTGTAGGGGGAGATTACATCTAAATTCTGTCCCTTCTTGCCATTCAAATTTATGAGTAGCAGAGAAACCAATTCTGCTTTCCAGCTCCTGCTGTGTGTGTATTTCCTAGCTTGTTTCCAACAGCGTGGAGTAACAGTGCTCCTGCTTTGCCCCGTATTTATCTTTGCTATCAGTGTTCTGCAGCTGGTCAGTATTGTATTTCAGAGCCATTAGTAGACTTTAGTCTAAATGTCTAAATCTGGCTCTTTGTGTTCTTTCTAGATTATGTCTTTTATTAGTCCTGACTTTACTAAAGGCCTCAAACAAAACGTATTCAAATGTATTGATCTCACTTGTATCAGACTTCCATTGGAGTAGCCAGAATGCCTCCAGTGATTTCAAATAGAATCCACGTGGAGACCAGGTTAAGAAATGCTAGCGGTTCACACCTGGGCATCTGTGTGGACTAACATGTAGCCATCACAACCAAAACCTCTTAATGTGTTGGTAAGGATGGCAGAGCAGGGAAGATACCAAAAGTTTTACTTTTCAGTTTCACACAGTGCTTCTGCCTGAGCATCCAAGAACATGTTTTCTTTTCCAGGGTTGGATCCGTCAGCTTCATACTTCAAGAGTAAATTATATTACAAAATAGTAACCTGTTCTCATGGTTAACAACGGTGAGCAGGACTGCTGAGAGCAGATTGCCGTTAGCTTTCTTATAGTTGGTTCAGGCAATGGCCTGCCACACAAGAAGACTAAACCTTGAGAGATCTGTCCCTCCTTTAGTAAGTGCTTAATATCACACTCAGAGGTGCTGGCTGTGAGACTGTATAGATACTACAGAGCACACACGTGTGCAAATGTGGTAGATGAGTGAATATATGGAAATACAAGATTGAAGATGGTACAAACTTTTAACTCAAGCTGAGGATTTTAGAATCAATCTTGCTAAGCAGAGCTAACTGGTAAGTTACAGAAATGGCAAGTGTCCGTGCTAGTTTCAAAAGACAAATCCCAAAACGAGTTGGTTCTGATGGTGTAGCCTTGTAGGAAGCATTAGGCACAGGGTTACACAAGCTGCCTGCATCTGCAGTGGGAAGTTAACTTGCCTTCATCATCCTGAAGCACTCTAAGCAAAACAAACTGCAGGTTCATTAAACAGTGTAGTTGCTGGTAACAGTGGTAGTTGTTACACGAATAAAAGCTGGAAGACTCTTCTGGTGGGTGTGGTAGCGTTCAAGCATGCTGGCAGGTTCAGCTGTCCTTTCAGCGTGTTTAATAGGGAAATGAAAATCGGAGATACTGGAGGAGGATCACTTTGCTTTCTGAACCTGTGTGGTTCGAAAGGCTGCGTGTATGCTTTATTTGCCTGGAAGCTAGGTGACTCTACTGTGCAGCTTTTATTTTAAAGCAAATAATAACTAGTTAGGTCTTGTACAGTAAATTAACACCTACTGAACTGTGTATATGTTGCTTGTCTTCTCTCCTTAGTTTATGTGCTTTTTCTATGGTGAAGGGTGAAAAAATGCAACCTTAATACTCTGTTTCTTTGTCGTCTTGTCTGTGTGGCTTTGGTATTTGGACAGATAACAATGGTGTAAGCTCATAAATTTTTCCTAGCCTGCTCAGTTTGCTGTGGATGAGAGGTGCTAAGCATCCTTACGTAAAAAAAGACAGGCAGTGCCTTAAACAAACAAGGCTGTTTGATCAGCAGCACTGCCCTTTGCGAACTTCATTCTTACCTGGAAACAAGGTACTGCGTGTCTTCTTCCTTCTCGTAGATGCCACAGTCTAACCTACTGACAACTTAAACATCAGCATTATTGTGGCATGGCCATGGCTTGTTTCTTGTAAACTGGAGGGTGGGAGAGACAGGATTGTTCAGAGGAAGGATTTTGGGGGTTTCTTTCCTTGATCTCAACCCCCACATAAGTGAAGCCTGCTATGCTGAGACAGGTACTCAGTGCAGTGAAACTTCTGCTGGGAGCTAGGCTTGTAGGACTTCCCAGGAGGATCTCCCCTGCCCATTAATGCTCAAGTGATACTAGATTTGTTAAGCTTGTTTGGGGTTTTGTCAGGAATTTATTAAATGAACCTCTTGGCTCTTAACTATTAAAGGCTTCTGATCTCTTCATGTTGCTTTTCCAAAGTGTTTTTCATGTTCTCCACTTTTCCTTTGTTTCAATCTCAGAAATAAGCGTGGATGGGGGAGCTTTCAGCACCTTCTATGACACGAGGCGTTGAAATGGTTATTGAAAGTCCTGATACATTTTAATAAGCATCTCCGTAACCCTGCTTTCTCTCATATTAATAAACCTTCTGGCAGAGGACAACTTCTAGAACCTAATCTTAGTTTCATCTGAGAATCTGCAGTAACTGATCTCTTATGAATAGACTTGAGTCTCTCGCTGCAACATGGTAAATGTCGTGCAGGAGAATAAATCTGTACAAATGATGGCCAGAATTAGTTGAATAACAATAATGTTTTTCCTTCATCTTTGCTTTTATGAAATGTGTCTTAAATTACACATCTGGTTCACCTCTCTTCTGGTAACTGAGGAATTAAGCTTTGCTTCTGAAGCAAATGTTTGTGTCTGAAGTTGAATGTCTGTGGCTGGTCCCTTCGCATTGCAGTGATGAAATCTGAAATGTTAGTCATCAACTTGCAAGTTCTTTTATATCTGAGGTTTTTCTTGGTTCCTATTAGGAAGGTATGTTGTGGCAAGGAAGCCACATAGTGTCCATTTAATTTTCTCTGCAATTTTTGAACTCTGTTGCATATTTACATAGTAATGTGGCATCTTAGGCTATGTCTCTTTCTAGAGCACCTCAAGACTTCTTGAACCAAATGGTAGCTCTGTTGTGAATTGGCATACCCAGATCCCCCCTTCCTTAGTAACCTGAAGTCCTTAACTTTCCTGCAGCAGTACAAACTCTCTTTATATGAATGAGTATTTTTGTAGCCTGATTCTCTTCTCTGTATGACTAATAATTTCCTGGTACCTTTTTAATACTGAAAGGCTGCAATAATTTTCTTGTGTTGTTTGGAATATTTTCTCTAACCACAGTTGTCCTGTAGTGTCATCACATGAATAAATAACAAATTTCAGTTTTGATTCTACATCTTACTGCTTACCCAACAGCAACTGAAAGGCGCTTACAGCAATTTCCTGCCGGATTTAATTCTGACCCTGGAGTCTGTTGGTTTCCTTACCACGCAGTCAGCTATTAGCTCATGGCTCCTACTCTGTCAGTTACATCTGTTGTAAGATGAAGAGGAACTTCTTGAGAAAGACAGTCAAAGCCATCTGCCAACATACCCCAGCTGATTCTGCCTTTATGAATGGTTAGCCTTTGGCCTCTGGCTGTTCTGGAGTATCCTCCAAACCACAACCTGTTCCTAACTCGTGCAAGGTCCCCTGCCATTGATTTTGGTGTAACTCCATCTGTGTGCCCAGGAGAGCAGGAGGTACCTGACCTCAGTCCATACTTTAGTTTGTTCAAGCTCGTGGGCATTGGTGTGGTGTGACTTGCCCCACTGCTCTCAGGACATCTGCCTCCTCTGGCCTCAACCCAATCCTACCATCAAACCCTGCTGTGGCTTGTGGGTCACCATGGAGAGCATAGGGGCTGTCAGCGAGGACAATCAGGAGCTGTGTGATGGGTATCAGGAGAATTTTGTGCCTTATGTCTCTGCCAGGATGGATGAGCTCGAGGAACAGTACTGGGGAATCTCTGAGGCTGCCTTCATCCTCTTGATGCTGAACAATCCTCAGTCTGACTCCTCTAAAGCGGAGCAGTGAGTCAACACCACAGGGAAGTACTTTAACTCACAGTGAGAACAACTGACATCACTTCAGTCTTCTGTCTCCCAGGCGTGGTGCAAATGGGACATCTGAAGTGCTGTGAAGCTGATGTAGTGCTGCTCTGCAGAGTGCTGTCATCCTTCATTCCCTCCACCTACTGAGCCAGCTGCCAGGTGGGCTCTAGCTCCTTTGGTTGCCAGAGGTGCTTTTGCTTTCCTGTGTCACATTAAAGCCATGCAAATAGTTTCTATAGCAACAAGTCTTTTCTGCTTCACTCTGATGCAAAATCCTGAAAGGTCTTTCTCATTCTGTCTTCATATAATTCTGATTTTTTTTTTTCTTTTATCAACTCTTTTTGGAGATAGAGGGGAAAATTCATTCTGCTCTATTTCAGGAGTTAACTTGCACCAGTGGTGACTGTTCAGTTTTAACAGTCCACTGAAGTTTCTACAAGAAGACTTGAACATGGGCTGAAGGAAAAATCAGCTGGAATAATCTAGAGAGTGCCCTGACTGTACATATGATGTTTGTTCTTGTTCCTCTCCTCCCAGCCCCGTATTTTAATTCAAATCTTAGCTTTTCATTAGTGTGATGTGTCTAGGCTTAAGGACTTAAGCAGTAAATTCCCGTAGCTTTTCTGGGGTGGTGGAGAACGAAAATGGTGTTATTTGCAGGTTCCTTTGGCTTACAGACAGGGCTTGGTGGCATCAGTGGAGCACAGCTGTGACTAATCAAAGCAGAGTGAGGGGAGCTATGGCTTTGAGAGGCTAAGGGATGATATATGGACATGCCCATCCTCCTGCTAGCAGAGGAGACACTAGTCCTGTCCCACTGGTGTGGATGATCCCTAAGTGGTACTTGGAGGGAGTAGAAGTGTTGCTTCATTTGAGAGGAAGAATTTCTTTTTTGTATCAAGGAAAAGTAGCCTGTTGAGGAGGAGCCTATCTCAGCTGCAGGTGCCTTGCTTTGTCAGGAAACCAAGACAGCAATATTTACTTCTAGCTGTCCTTTTCTCTAAAATCCCTGTTGACTTCTGTGCTTTTGCTTTGAAGATCCTGGTGCCCCAGGAGGAAGGGATGGAAAAGATGCCGGTGCATTAGAAGGGCAGGTGAGTATTTTAGAGCTGAGAGATGTAGTGAGTGTAACAGCCCCATTGCTCTGCATGAACTGGGACAGGGCTGGGGAGAGACAATGTGACTTCTAGATCTTGCCCTGAGTGGCAAGAGTAAATGTTATGTGGTCTCCAAATGAGGAAACTGAAATCCAAGCTAGTGAAGCAGGCAGTGTGCCCTAGTAGGTAGAATGAAAGAATGGGAAAAGAGGCATTGAATTTGTCTCCCGCTTTGCTTCTGACCTGGTTAATCTGAGGCCCTGTTTCCCCTTCTGTCCTTTCAGCTCTGTTAAGTTCTCCAGAACACATGCTGCAGACTGAGCTTGTCGGGGCTCTGTTTGATGCTGTTGCAAATTGATCAAAAAAAAAAAAAAAAAGGCAGACAAAGTTAGATAAAATGGTATTGCCTCCCTGCACAAAGTGTTTGAGTCTCTGCCAAACAAGTCTCTCCTGTGTAATAGTGCAAACAAGTGCTGCAGTGGGACATAGCACAGCATCTGGTCACAGCTTCTCTTTCCCAGCTCTTCTTTTGTCAACACAAAGTTTGGATTTCAAAGGGGGAGGTATAAGGCCTCAAGCTATGCTTATTTTCATGAGAACAGACTTGTGGAGTGTGAGCAGGAGGGACTGGAGTAGGATGGGGTGTCTGGGGCTCTCTAACACCATGGGCATTTACTCAAGTAGTGGCCTTCAGTCTTATGTTTTGTTTTACGTTGTGTCCCTGTATCAGCTGGCAGTTGTGAAGGGGTTATTGGAGGGGCTAAGACTAAGCTGGTTTCTTTCTTTATGGTCTCTGGCCCTCCTCCTCAAGGAGTAACTGGTGCTGACTTAAAATCAGCACACCTTGGTGCAGGCACAACTGCAGAGGCTACACAGCTGAGCAGGTATTGCCTGTGACCTGGCTGCAACTTGCTGCTAGTATTAAACAAATCTAAGGTGCAAAATTGGCAAAGCCTGAATGAATGAGAAGTGTGAAGCACCCCAGAGCTCTGTGGTTAGATCTGTTTGCTTACACACCTCTAAAACTCCTAGAGTTTTTACTGAAGCTGCTGTGACTCTGGGCTGTAGCCTAAGAGGGAGTGTGCAAGAAGGCTGGATAACCTTTGTGTTCCTGTTTGATGGCTTTAGCCATGGGAGGGATGTATGTTGTTCCTGAAGTTGCCTGTATGGTACTTCACAGGTTGCTTAACCTTCTTTTCCCCCAGCTTTAAAATAGGGCTGACAGCTGGCTCCATGATACACTGTGGCTCCTCAGCGTTCCAGTGTAGACTTAGGTTCCTTAGATAAGTCTGTAAGGTTCTATTAATATATGTTTTATATATAAATTAGTATCTATATGTAAACACATACATATATATATGTGACTTCACAGGCTTTGGCCTTGTGCTGCATCACACATTACCATGATTCTTAATGAGAATGTGGCTGGTTTTGATTGTTCTGAACAGTCTGCTTCACAAGTGCGCTGACGTAAATCCATATCTAACATCAGGCTCGGATACGCTCCTGGTAAGATTGGTATTAGCCAAGCTGGTGGTCTAATAACAGTAGCAGTCACTCTGGAGATGCTCCATGGGTCTGTTTGGATTTCGTTTTAATAACGCTGGGCATAGTAGCAGTTTTTGTGAAACCACTGTTTGCCTTTCTGCTGTAGAAATGGCACGTCTGCGGAGTGCTGCGGGAGGGAGCTGAGAATCCAGGTGTCTGCTCTGTCTCTCCTTCTCTCTCCTCTGAGCCTATTCTGTTTTGGATTCATAGTTATACAACTTCATGATGATCCCCATGTAATAAAAAAGTCCTCTCCAGCAGTGTTTGGTGTAAACTAGACTCTGAAATTTGAAGTACAAAATTATGTGCCTTTACAGAGTTGTCTCCTGGCCTCTTTTGTGCCCCCTACTCCTGCTTTCTGACCTGATCAAAAGCCTTCTGGGGTTCAGCCTCACTGTCTTGCAGGTTGCCAGCCATTCTCGAGAAAGAATGTGCGTCGCAGGCAGAACATCTTGCGCACAGTTTCCAGGGTTACCTGTGTAGTGCTGATAGCAAGCAGGAAATTAAAATGCTCCGTGATGATGAGACGTTATCGACAACAGATGGTGGCCATTAGGTGTACGTGCATGTCAGGGGAAGGCATAAAGGCGGCAAGTAGAGCAGACACAACTATTAGATTTGTGTAATCGCTGCTGCAAGTGCTAAGCTCCTCTGTGGATGAAGCAGGGCAGTCCCTGAGCACCCTGGTTCCCCTTTGAGGCATGGTGTATATCACTGTGGTTCCTGGAAATAACTCCAAGTAGTCAGTGTGGCTTCAAGCGAACTTTTTAGCAGAGGATCTTTTGTTCTGACTATCAGTCCTTCTGTACAGCTAGTTTGCTCTTGCTATTCTCTCCCTCTTGCTTTAATCTCTCTTCTCTACAGCTTTTCTCTCTTATCCTTCAACAGGCTCGGTTTCCTAACTTGAGACTGTTCTACTTTTAACTTCTCCAAGCATGGTCCAGCTGCCTGCAATCTTTGTGAAGACCATAGTGATCAGCTGTAACCTGTGTCAGGATTGCTTGAGGATGCGTCAGGGGACTGCTAAATCTGGAAAATCAGCTGAGGATGTGTTCTGCTGAGCTCTGAGACGAGCAAAGTGTCACGTTGTATGTTCCTTTTCTTACTGAGCAATCTCTTCTTCCTTCTGTCTTTATGATTTTCTCCACCTTAATTCTCTGTAAACTCCGAGGTGCAGAATTAGAATGGAGTGTGTACATGTATACCTGCTTTCAGCTCAGGACAGCAAATCTCTCCCCCAATCTGTGGATACAGATTGTCTGTTTGACTTTTGTGTATGCCTAAAACAGCTGCTGGCTCATGTGCTCCAGGATGAAACAAAAGAATATCTTACCTGGGTACAAATCCTGCTTGAAGATAGTGATGCTGGTGTTAAAGTGTTTGAAGAAATGGCTGCGGTGGTTTAGCTTTTCTCAAACCTCGGGCTCAGCTTGGCGTGTGGTATGTGGAAGCACTAATGGAAGCCCACTTTGAGAGGTGCTGTCCTCCTCAACACTGGCTTTTTCAGCTGTAGTCTTAATTAGTTTTAAGATGTCAGTAATTCTGCAAAGACTAGACTCATTCTAACCTGGGTTCAGAGTAGTACTTGAATAAATACTTGACTTCTGGTGTAGCTAGTCTGACGTAGCCCTGTGGCAATTATGTGATCGTATGTAAACCAAAAGCGTACTTGCGATGTTACTCCTTAATTGCATCCCGTATCTTAACCCTAAAATCTGTAGTTCTGAGAGAGCTGTGCTCTTGCTACAAGCTTTCTCAGATACTGGCTGGAAGAACCTTCCATGCTTGTGCAATTATTTTTTTTTTTTTTTTAATGCAAGTGTTTAATTTCAGATGTTCTGAATGACGCCATCTTTAATGAAGATCATGATGAAATGGTAATTGTGAAGGACATAGACATGTTCTCATTGTGTGAGCATCACCTCGTTCCGTTTGTTGGAAAGGTAACTCTTCACCACAAAACAAATGTGGGAATACATGATAAAAGACCTGAAGTACATGTAAAAGACTTTGTAGCTGTAACTACAAAGCTTTTAAAGCTTTAAGTATTTACTGCTTACGGCTATGATTCTAGAAGTTAATCTTCAGAATACAAATAAGGAAGACCTCCTTAATGTGAGTTTTATTTGGATTTAAGCTCCTACAATATAATGCTTGACCTTTCCTAGTCTAAGTGATCTAATGGTTTCTGACATTTCATATCAAAGCTCTTCTTCGTGAAGCAGCACCAAGCCTTGAGGGCAGACATCTTGATATTAAACCTGCTCGCCCTGCACGCTGGCTCTGTCACAGATTTAGCTTCTGGCTCAGAGCTATGTAGTGCACATTCATCTTGGGAACCCTCTGTGAATGGAACAAATTTCTGATTAGCAACCCTGTCTTAAATAAGCAAGCCCAGTCAGGGAGGGGTGGTCAAAATTGGCTAGCAGGAGGCTGCTTAGGTTGGGACCCCTATGAAAGGGACTGATGTTTCAGAGGGTGTTGAAATTGTGGTGCCAGCAGCTTTAAAAAGAAAATAAAAATTCTCAAGTTAACCACCATAGACATGAGGAAGAGTTCAGAGTACGTAGTCGCTTCTGCCCTCCTCAGCCTCTTTACTTCCATATCAACACAGAAGGATGGAGCTTATTCTGATCCAACTGTTCTACCATAAAGTACTCGTAGGCCAGAAGGTAGCAAGTGCTTTTGTTTTCTGTTAAATTTGATCGGTACCACATATGTTCCAAGTAAACTGTCTCCCCAGAATAAAATACCTGAACAGAAACCATCTGTTAATTTAGTTGAGTCAAGTCAATTTCATCTGCTTTCTTTTCTTACTGTTAGTATTTTATACTGGAAAACAAGGTGACTTCTGGTTCTGTGCAAGCTTTGTATTTCGACTGTTATTCTTGGTTACGCACATTGTGTATAGTCTCTTTGTTACCCCTGTGGCGATATGTGCATTCTTTTCACATCTAGCTGTTTAGCCTGTGTGGTTTGGAGAAATCTCCTTGCAAACACTGAATTGGTCCTGCTCATATAACGGTCTGCTAAATGACTTGGTATACCTCTAAATATTCTCAAACTAACCATTCTCCTGTTGGGTATGTCAAACAGGCTGCAAATACTGACCAGTAGGTCTTGTATTTGCAGTTCTATCTTAAACAAAGTAAAGAAATTTGCAAAAATACTCTGGGGAACAGGATTCAACGCTTAATTCTAAGTTATGTCTCTTTATCTGAAATGTTTCATGTCTTTTCAGGTGTCAGTGGGTTGATTACCCAAGAGAAGTGATAGGAATGAGCAAGTTAGCCAGGTAATTAGGTGCACTGTGGTACCTCTAATTACAGGTACAGCGATACAGGATTCTGAGATGGGGCCTCTAGGCAAAGCACTAAGACAGTATCCTACACTGACACTCCCCTGCTGTATCTTGGCTAATTTTTCAAGTCTCTGTTACAGTGACACAAATGCTGGTTTATAATCTCTCGTAACTGTAAACCCACTTGAATTCAGGAGCCTATGTTGCTTTCTAAAAATGAGAAGCTAAATGGCTTTCCCCCTACCTCTCCCCCTACTTTATTATTCCCCCTACCTTCAAGAGCACTTTTATTCTCAAGGATTTATTCCGACTTAGTGCAACTCCATGTTCAGTAGGAATATTCAGCAAATCCATATTCGAACAGGATGGAAGTTGACTTAATCATACAGTGATCTATGGTACTACCAAAGCAGAAAAAAATAACCAGTAAAGTGTGGCCTGATTTTGGTGGCTAAGTATTTCTTGCCATCAGAACTTTCACTGGAAATAAAGTACGGTCCCTCTCCTTCCCGCTCCCTAAATCCGTTTTAGGTCTTGAAAGAAAAGCGTGTTTATTCTAGACGAACAGTGCTGTGCTGAGTAATAGTCTGCTTTTTGTACCTAAGCATAGTAGAACTCTGTAGCATTCCTGAGACTTGGAACATAAGCCTTGACTCTTGAAGAGTTGCATTTTTTTACCCCTTGGAAGACTTACCTATTCCTCACCAGGACACTGACCACCAGGCATTGTTAGCTCCACAATTTTTCAGGCATGCATGGTGGCATGTTCCTCCCACATGCTAGGACTTCTGGACTGTTCCAGAATTAGTTCTGGTGCAAATGCACATCTCATTCTCTATGCATGAGTTTCATAAGCGTTTGGAAGTGTGGCTTTGATTCTGTTAATGGTTTGTTCTCCTCTGCCTAGGTCCATATTGGCTATCTTCCTAACAAACAAGTACTTGGCCTCAGCAAGCTTGCTAGGTAAGTGTTAATGGAATGAAAGTGATGCTAATTTGTAAAAAGGATTCCAAGCTGTGCTAACTGTGCTAATCTTTCTAATCTGGTCTGCCTCTAAAGCTCAGCTCACTTTGTGTCCTGGATTTGGATTCAGACCAATCCTCAGCATTCTATTTTCTGTGGAGAGGGCAGATAAGTCTTGGAGCTCTGTGTTAATTCACATCACAGTTGACGACAGTAGAGTCGTAACGCTTTTGTACGTTCGTCCAAAGCATTGGTGTCTGCAGGGAGCACAGAAGCAAGAACAACAGAGAATTTGGCCACTTTCTAAGGCAGGCCACCAGAACTAATGGGGATCTCGAGCTTTTTACTGCTTGTATGTATATTGACTGATAATACAAAGCTAAATGAACATGTTCTACGGATAGAAATTTAATCTAAAGCTTTAATCTGTTAGCTGACACTTCAGATAAATTTGGCATTTCTTTCTTTCACTGGAGACCTGCTGAGAAAAAAAAAGATTTAATAGATAATGTTCAGCCTAAGAAACAAAGCAACTATGATACACTTGAGAAATCCATTTCTTATGTAAAATAGGTTTTTCCTCAGCAAGTGCCCTTGGTTCACTTGTTGCACTGAGTCTTGTTGTCCAGTGACACTTTATAGTTCTGGTGAGGAAGGGGATGGTAGATCCCTTCAATAAGCAGCTTACTGAGGACTGGAGGGGTCTCTTTTGAGAAATGGATCTGAAAAACTCTCTGTAGTTCCGAAAGACCACATAGGTTTTTCTCAGACTTTCCCCGATAACATCTGTTAATCTTGCTGTAGTTCCAATAACCCTAATTAGAATTAGCCTTGTAAATCTGCATGCCTGCTGGGTTTTCTTAGTGGGTAGGAAATGTGTAGGATATGGCACTAAAATGCTTTAGAGTCAGTCAGCTCTGTTCTGTGCTCTGCTTGCACAACCCTGAATTTGGTTTGGGAGTGGAAGGGCCCTTGGAGGTCACATCTTTGTAAACGTAACCTCATAGAACAGGGAGGCCATCTTTGTGTCCTCCAGCAGTGCTTATAGGAGTGGACTTTGCTCTGATTAAAAGGCTGAAACAGACAGTTTAACATTTGAAGTTTTTTTCCGACATGTTTTCTGTGGCTGTACCTAACTGTTAAAATTGTAGGATGAGGTTTTGAGCTGACAACACAGGAGTTGCTGGGCGAAAGACTTTGCCTTCTGTAGCTGCTCACGCTTAGAATCACAGAATGGTTTGGGTTGGAAAGGACCTTAAAGATCATCGAGTTCCAGCCCCCTGCCATGGGCAGGGACATGTCTGTGTGGCAGTTCACAGCTTGTGTTGCATGTTGGCTGGCACTTGTGTGGCTGGATCTTTTTAAGCAGTGAGGGTTGGTTTTTTTAAGTCGGATTTCCGAAGGTGAACATCCTTCCTGAACAGACTGTCTTTAGCACGTGGTTTCATTTCTTCAGGGCTTGAATGCAGGATTAAGGATCACATTTGAAATATGCGTCGGTTGATTTGTGCTTGCTCTGGTCTCTAGTTACCTCTGAATTGCAGATGTAAAAAGGAGATCAAAACTCTCTCTCTCTTTTTTTTTTTTTTTTTTTAATGCAAATAGCAACATGGTGCTAGAAGTGTACAATTTTCCTGATAGTATTCTCAGTACGGAAGTACACGTGAATATGTGCGAGGCTTCCTGCACTGTGCTTGAAAGGTTAAATCTTTCCTCTTTTTCAAGTCAGGGTAAAACTTCCATATTCTGCAATAATGAAGAGATTGGGTTCTTGTATAACAAAATGTTCTCAGTCCTCGCTTGCTTTTGAGTGCTCGCCATAAAGAGATTGGTGGTCCAAGGCGTGCTTCCCTTTTGTGTCCTATATAATGCAACCAGTGTTCAAACGAAGATTTGTGAGGCTGTTGGTGCTGTAGGCCTAATCTTTCATAATACGATTAGTCTAATGTGGTGAGTTTCTGTAGTTGTGGGTGACCTGTATTCGATAAACAAACATCTTTCTTTGGGTTTTAAGCTCAGGCTTGAAAATGCAAATAACTTTTTACATAAACATCCTTATAGGACTTCTTATATGCAATACTAGTGTAAAAAAAAAAATAAAATGTGAGCATCAGCTTGTTTCCTGTCCATATATTTAAATATTATGTTGCTTTGTTTAGAATTGCTGTAACACAACCATTTCATTTCTGGAGGGGAGTTTCTGCATAGAATTCTCTCTCCAAAACAGCAGGCAAGTTTCATCATCAGAAACATTTCTTGTAACTACTGCCTCAGGCTGCCAGCCAGCGTCTGGTTTTCGTCTAATCTGACCGAAGGGGTACTGAAGCTTTCTATAGCAACTGGATGTGTAATTAAGCATTTGAGGCTGGCACGAACAACCCGTTGAGTTACAGAGCAGTTTATAAGACTTTTCTTAAATGTGTGGGTTGTAGTAGGTGACAAATGATGGTAGTATCACTTGCGCTGCCCCACAAATGGTTTAAATTTGAAGTTGTGTTTGAGGGGAGCATTAGGGCGATCCCTGCATTGAAATGTAAGGGATGGTGTGATGTACGGGTGGGGAGGATCTGTTTTAAATAAAAACAATTCTCTCTCATTGTTCTTGGTTAAATTTGACTTTAAATGCAAGAATCCAAAACATCTCTTGCTTAATTTCAGTAGCCTTGCGGGAATCCCAATATCTGAATTGTCCTTAAAGCAGGGTTTGGTTTAGGTTGAAGCAAAAGGAGGTAGTCTGACCTCAGTTCAAGGAGTAGCTTTTAGGGAATCTTTGGGCATGGATTCCCTTGCAACGGTGTGGTGCAGGGTGGTGGTGGTACGAGCAATTCAAAAGGAACAGCCATCAGAAGAAGCTTGAAGGAGGAAGGACAGGTTTGCCCCTGAAATAGTCTCTGGGGTGGCAGGTAGGGGGAACCTGTCACTAAACACAGTGATGTGCTAAGGGAAGTCCTTGAGCCATGGCAGCCAGGGGTTGAGCAGCCCCATGACTTCATATGGATTTCCAGGAAGGATGCGGATCAGTACAGTCGCTTGTTTGATAGTGTTGAGTTAATTGTGAAGATCAGACAATGGTCAGATAGGAATAACTATAATATTGTCTTTTTCCTTTCTCCTTTAGGATTGTGGAAATATACAGTAGAAGATTACAAGGTAAACAGATGAATTTTTTGGTTTTGCTATGTATGCTCCTTTGCTAGCCAGCTCAGGGCACTGGTAATTGTAGGAGGACTACAGCTGTGCAAATTTTAGTGTGAAGAAGAACACACTGTTCTTGAACAGGTGTTTCTCCTCTGTCATTCTAGTTCTGTGTTTCCAGTGAGGGGTAAAATGTGCCTATGAAGATAGATGTAGGCAGTAACGGATTCAGAGAATAAATGTGCTGCCAGAAGTAACGAAACTAGTTGGATGCTGCTGCAGATGAAGTCTCCTACAGATCATCTGAGCAATGCCTTCAGGGATTCTCGTCTGCTGCCCCTGAGAAGTGGAGGGAGCTGCAGGGTCTGAAGCCTTGGGTTGGGCTCAGCCTGTGCTCGTTGTCCTGCAGTTAAATTTGGCCTGGTCTTGGCAACAGAAGTTTTAGTGACCGTTAGGTGTGAGATTGTTGAACAGAGGGTGTTAGAGCTGCAAGAAGTAAAGCTTTGCAGGACAACAGACTCTCTTAATTTTCTCCTTTTTTATCTCCATTTCCTTCCATTGAGAAGAGAAATGGTGTGTAGGGAAGCAGTAAACCCAGTGAGCAAATACATAAAACCTGTAAGAAAATAGAGAAGTTAAGAAAATCTAACTGATTTGGTACTAATCAAATTTATTTAGGAAGAGCAGAGCTTGTGTGTGTGGTGAGTGGAGAACAGGCAGACTTGGAAGTGATGTTGCTGTCCAGTGGTGGTGTGTTGATGCTTGTCAGATTTAACACTGCTTCTGAGCTCCCTGGTTTTTTTTCAGTCCAGGAACGCCTTACCAAGCAAATCGCAAGAGCCATCACAGAAGCCTTACAGCCCGCTGGAGTTGGAGTAGTTATTGAAGCTATGTAAGTTCCTCTGAGCTGTTCCATGGTAGAGTAGGGGCTGTGTGTGATTCTGGCTGTGCACTGCAGAGCTGCTGCGTGTTGCCTCTTTGGCTGCGGTAGCTGTGTCTCATGCTTGTTTAGGAGGCAGAGCGCAGGCAGGAATGATCCTTGCCTGTTCAGGCTCAGCTTGGAGCCACTTAAGGTGGGGGCCTGTCTTATCTGCTGCAGAGATGTGGCAACTGGCAGCGTGCTCAGCTGTCCCAGTTGCACTGGGTCCTTTTTCTGCCTCAGTGCACCTTCTCCTTCCTCAAGTAGAGCAAAGCTTGGGTCTAGCAACAGGCATGACCCTGTGATCAGAATGCACCTTGGAAACGTGGGATTTTCCTGGGATTTGAGGAGAGAAGGCAGCACTTGCATGCTGGGAATTTGACTTTCTCCTCCATAGAGGACAGCTCGGGTGCTACTGACAGATGTCCATTCTGGATATGGAAGTTTTGTCACTTCCCTAGAATTTAATGTGACTGTGTAAGAAACATCTCTGTAGGATTACTTCTTTATTTTGAGTAGAATTCATTTATTGACTCCTGTCTCTTTTTTTTTTTTTTTTTTTCATGTGTATGGTAATGCGTGGGGTACAGAAAATGAACAGTAAAACAGTAACCAGCACAATGTTGGGGGTATTCCGGGAAGATCCAAAGACCCGTGAAGAATTTTTGACACTCATCAGGAGTTGAAACTGTGTTATTCTCTAAATGCACTCTGGAGATTGTTCTGTCCAGTGTCACTGTCTGTTCTTACTTGTTCCTACATCTCAGTTTTAAACTAAATCGTTGTGAATTGTTGTCGTAGTCTTTGTGCAGTAAAAGACTTCTGATGGCAAATGAAAAATGTAACAAAGAGGTAGGCTCCTCCTGGATTTCCAATGATGCTGATGTCATGGAATTACAAGCTACAAATAGGGTTTTGGAAATGTTTTTTTTTTCCATCTACAATGCAGAATATACTGCTGTTAGGAGAAAGGTGGGGCTTGGGAGTGAAACGGATATTTATTAAATAGTTTATTAGCATAACTACAGAGCAGCACAGGAAACAATTGAAAGGCTGTGGATCTTTGCAGGACCACTGCTGCTACAAATACTGTACCTCTGCTGAAAAGGAGGGTCCTGAGTATCTCCGACTCTATTTTATTACAAGTCCTGCAGTGGCTGTTTCAATACCTGGATATGTATGTTATACCTCTTTGAGATGTTACCTCTGGTGGTGCTTTACATTCTTGCTAGTATTAACCCTCCTTTTTTGTGTGAGTGATTTTTTTTGTTTGTTTGAGAAAGTTAAGACTTGTTTTTTCCTAGCCTCTTAATATGCAGGGAATTAACTTCTAAATTATTTGGGGCATAGTCTCATCTCGATATAAAGGGTTTTATGCACCTTTTTCCTCTGTGCCTCGGAATGTCTGACCACTTTAACTGTCAGTTTCTTGCTATTTTTAAGAAAACTTGAGGGGGGAGGAAAAAAACCCCAGAGTCTGTCTGCAAAGCACTAAGAAATCCAAAGAGGTTTTTAATTATATTTGTATCTTGAGCTTTCCTTCTTGGATTTCTGTGGGTTAGAATGAGAAGCTAAATCTAGTCTGATAATCTGAAAATGAAGATTTCTCTTCAAGTATTTCAAGATTTGCATCTCATAAATGTTGGACCAAAAGTGAGCACTGAAGTCCTGAACACAGCACACTGTACCTCTCCTGCCTAACGGCAGGTCATTTCAGAGCAAGGTAACCTGAAATGACAACAACTTATTTTGTAAGAGCAATTGAGAAAAGCATTTCCAGGGCCATCAAAATGAATTAAAGCACATTTTTTTTCCGTGCATGTGGCAACCTCTGTATGTGGCAGTAATGGTACAAAAAGTTTCAGTCAGCTGGACTTGGCTGAACTTCTTCTACTTTGTTACAATTTTAATGGGTGTTTTGTAACTCTTAATTGGGAAAACATAAGGCACAAATGAAAACCACCCTTCTCAAACTAAGCACAGGAGGCAATGCTTAAAAAAATAAAATGTCAGCCAGGGTGTCAGATGCCCATCATGTAGGTTCCCAGGGTCATAGCTGCTTTGGCGAATATGAATCCAAGATGTTCTGTACACCAACCTAAAAGGCAGTTCCTGGTGTGGCAAGCTTGGTCTTACCATCATTCCTGGCTCTTGCTTCAGCCCGTGCTGGAAACAAAATGAAAATCATGTCTGGTCAAATCTCCCTTGGGGCTAAAGAACTTTTAAGAAAAAACCACCTCGTGCGTTTAATTATACAAATGTTACCTGGATGACCTTCAACAGCATTATTGGAAAAATCTTTTGTAATATCCTCTGTCCTGGATTCTTTAGAGTTAGGTGCTATGAAAGTGTTTGTCTGCTAGTGTAAACAAGGTATGTGTTGCGTATTTATAAAATACACTAACTCTACGGCATTTGTTTTCCTTAAATGACTGAGAGTAGATGTCGCCACTTTGCGGTTCAGAATATGTATCCAGCTGAAAAGCCTTAAATCTTTCTTGCCTGAAGTTCAGACTAGAACTCTTTCTCTTCTTAGCTCAAAAACTGGAAGGAGAATTTGAGGACCAAAGGGGCACACATTAGTACATTTGTTTCTCTTTGCTTGCTTTAGTTTTGGAAATTAAGTCTCTGTAAAACGCTGTCTTGCTCCTGAGGTAATGAAAAGTTGCGTTTTAACCACTTATCTCTATTCAGGATAAAGTTCGCATTGCACCACTGCTGTTTTTTATTTCCATGTGACCTGTAGTCCTTAAAACATACCTCTCTCTACTTGTGGCCTTGGATTTTGTTCACATTTTTGTTGTTGTAAGACTTGGTGCATTTTTTTTTTTTTGGAACGTTAGTATTGTTTAAATACACAAGCTTTAACTACAACCCGTGTGTATATATGTATAGTACGTACAGCCTGCTGTTGTACCGTGTAAAAGTCCGTTGTCTCTAAAACATTAAAGCACAGTATTATCCTTCGGAGTGGTAGCATCCCTGGTGACTTGGAGGCGATGGCATCTCACAAGGAAGTGGCACGAGCTCCATCTCCTTGTGTGGGAGTTGTTTCTGCACTTAGCAGGTGCTTCAAGCCTGGGAGGAGATGTTGGGTTGCTCTTCTGCTCCCTGGAAATGTTCAAAACCAGGCTGGATGAGGCTTTGGGCAACCTGGGCTAGTGGGAGGTGTCCCTGCCCATGGCAGGGGGTGGAACTGGATGATCTTGAAGGTCCCTTCCAACCCCAAACCATTCTGTGGTTTTTCTGGGACGGTAGTTGCTGTTGTCCCCAGGTCAGTCTCCATTTATTGACTGGACAGCAAAAAAAACCCCTGGAGACTTGGTATCACCTTCTTCTTGCTCACCCTCAGTGCCAGAGGAATTGAATCCAGTAGATCGGCGCAGGGAAGGTGGGAAGCAGTGACTGCTCGGGAGCTCATGGGGGCTTCCAGTCTTCCTGTGCACTTTTGAAGTCGTTCTCAATGCCTCATCGCTCTTTACTGAGGAAATATCTGCTTCCTGCCAAATGTTCAAATTACCTGAACAAATATATCTGAACAGCAGCTGTGATGAGACCTTGAAGCTGAAGTCTTTGCGCTTGGGTCACCCCACCACGGGCTGTGCACAGCAACGAGCTCAGCCTGCGCCGCCTGAAGTTCTACTGCTCCTTGGGGGTGGGAAGGCTGGAAAATACACCGCCTGCCTTCTCTCCTCCTGGGATGCTGAGGTTCAGGGGGAAAAATAAAACCAATGTACAGATCCCAGCCCCCCAGGGAGCATTGTAGGCAAAGCTTTACCCGTGGGCAGTATAGAGGGAAGGGCCTGGGCTGTGGGTGGCCGTGTTTTTGCAGCCACCTTGTCACTTCTCAGCATCCCGAGTCCCCAGAAGGAAAGCAGGCTGTGCCTGCGTGCTCCAGGGGAGGGTCTTTGTAGCGCTTTAGTGTTTAATGTTTGCTCTTCTATATTGCCAGGCGGTTCCAAGGGACAGACGGTGTCTGCGCTGTGGTTGGAGCCGTGACTGCACTGACGGATGAATGTGTCCTGCAAGCCGCCATCACCCCAGCTTTTCTGCTGCCTGGATGAGAAAAGGAGAGGAAAAAGAAGACATTTAATGCCTATATGAAAATGAGCAATTGCTTCTTTAATCTCTTACCTACTTCTCTGTGTCAAAGCACAAGATAAACCAGGTCAGGGTGGGGAAAAGGAACCAGAGAAGTTTTTGGGCTGCAGGCGGGGACGGGGAATCTGCTGGTACAGCATGGTTCTGTGAGTGAATGCTGTAGCAGTCAGAAATTGGAAAAGGAGGAATGAATGAAAGCCCCCTCCAGCCTTTCGTGGTTTTTTTTTCCAAATGGTTTGTCCTATTTGGAAATAACCCTTCTGGGAAGTCCCAGGAGCATTGTCAAGAATTGTCTTTGTCGTGAAGCTGAGTTACTTCTATGTTTCCCACAGTTGTACACTAAAGCTGGTGATCGTGGTGGGAAACGGCCTCTGTCAAAACAGGAACTTCTGCAAGAAATTTTCTCTTCCCTATTATTTTTTTTTTAAGGTATGGGATTGGGAAGGAGCCTCCCTGGTATTGTGATCATGGGAAAACCTGTTTTCATTGGGGTGAAAAAATATTCAGCTTGAGGGTGTTTAAACCTCAAAAAAACCAGAAGGGAGCGATAAGAACCAAATCTCTAAAAGAACCAAAAGCTGTTGTTAAGATGACATTCCCCCATTCCTCACCTACCCCGTCTCATGAGATCCCACCTGCTTCACCACGTGCTCTGTTTATTTCTGGATACCCTCCGGTGGTACGTGTTGCTTCTTGGGCTCTTTTTCTCAAGAGTCTCCCGTGTGAGCAGCTTCTTTGTGTTTGTTTTTTTTTGGGTTTTTTTTTTTCCTATCACTGGGGTTTACTTTTGGGTGTCTTCCATCATCTGCACATGTGCTGTGGAGTGACCGGTCAGCGAGTCCCGGTGCTGTCCCCAGCCAGGTCCTGGCACAGGCTCTTTGGTCCTCTCCCTTGGTGTCCCATCTCTAGGTGCAGGTTTATACTTTGGTTCAAGCAACTTTTCACAGCTGGGAGCCCCAGGGGTGATGAGTCCTGCTTATTTCACCATGCAAAGAAGTAGCCTACAGAGACCTGGCTGGTGGGTCACTGGCTCTGCCAGCATGTCCTAGCTGTCCCAGCGGTGGGAGCTTGCTGGAAACCCTGGGCAGATACCTCCTTCCGTGCTGCATTACCTGTGGGTGGACCTCATGCCTTCTTCACGCTCCCAAAGCCACTGAAGATTTTGATGTTCTCTGCTCCAAAGCACAAATCCCAAAACTTCTTCCTCAAAGCACCCTCTTGGCTATAAGTTCCTGCTGCTGGTCATCAAACTTGGTCACACTGGTGGTGAACAACAGATGCCCAAAGATGTGGGAGCTGCCAGCCCAACCCAGCCAGTCCCGGGGGAGCTCGTGGCAATGTGGCCAGCCTTGTGGTCAGGTCTTCGAGAGGGAGGGATGAGGGACATGGGCACTGGGAAAACCCTGACGGATGGCCAGCCTGCACCTCAGGGTGTTCAGCAGCGGCGAGCTGCAACCTAGCGTAGGACCGGGATGTCCATCAGTGCAGGATGAGGTCCTGAGCCCACGCCTTGCCCAGGCTGAGTACCTGTCAGTGTTTGAGGGAGGGTCAAAAGATGTCTGTCTTCCCTTGGCCATTTTTCAAGGCCAGGCTGGATGAGGCTTTGGGCAACCTGGGCTAGTGGGAGGTGTCCCTGCCCATGGCAGGGGGTTGGAACTTGATGATCTCTAAGGTCCCTTCCAACCATTCTGTGATTTTACCCAGAGGATCCCAAAACAAGCCCTTTCTAGCCAAAAACCTGCCTTCCGAGTGATGGAGAGCCTCCAACTGGACGCTCTGATCATCCTGGAGGCTTTATGGAGCCATCACAACCTTCCAGCAGCTCGTAGTTGCTTAATGAGCTCAAATTGCTTGTTACCCGCCCTGTGCTTTCTGCCCCTGCTCTCTCGAAAAAGTTGCTGGAGTTGGGAAAGAGCCCCCAGCCAGCCGTGCCCTTTGAGCTTTGGCCCAGCCCTACTGCCCAGCTCCTGGAAAGAACTTTTATGAAAAGCTTTGCCTTCCAGCTGCATTTAAAGTTGCAGTCATGATTTAGTAGTCGAGAGGATATTAAACATGAAAGCTCTTTTTAATTAGGCTTGGGCTGGGCTGTTAACAGGGACAGCAAATAAATCGCAGTACTCAAAAGAATGTTGCTAAAATACACAAATAATATAATGAGGGTTTGTTGTTTTTTTTTTTTTTTTAACCACTTCATACTGTGTTTTTGGTGTTGGGGCTTTGCAGGGGTGGGTTTAGCAGAGCGAACCGCACTGCGTTACCTCTCTGTTTGCTCTGCTGCTCTGGACCGAGATTGCAACAGTAAAACAAAGGTTAAAAATCCCCCATCAGAGGGGCTGGTGGAGCCACACAGGCCCGTAAACCATTCAAAAAAATGCTAAGGCAAACCACAGTGGTGCTGCTTTCGTGGCTGCTCCATCCCTGGAGGGATTCAAGGCCAGGCTGGTTGAGGCTCTGACCAACCTGGGCTGGTGGGAGGTGTCCCTGCCCATGGCAGGGGGTGGCACTGGATGGGCTTTGAGGTCCCTTCCAGCCCAAATCCATGATTCTATGATTCTTTTACCTGAGGTGTACAAACGCCACCAAGGGAGCAATTCCTGGGTGGGTTCCCACCACCCAACCTTCACGTGTGACCTGGGGAACCCTTCACCGGGTGCTCCAGGAGGGTGTCTGTGCCTCGGGTCCCCGTATGCCCTCTTGGCATCCCGCTGTTCCCCCGGAGAAGCCGTATCTCCCCTACAGCTGGTGTGTCTCTAGCCCCCTTGTCCTGCAACGCCTGCAGCAGCCGTGCACCGACCTGCCAGAGGTGACCGCCACCGCTCCAGCTGGGACATGCTGCAGAGCATTGATCCATTAGGAAAAAAGCGAAATTTCTTCTTTCCTGTATGAATGATGTTATCAGCAGCCAGCATTAGTGACATTATTAAGAGCAGATTAGCCAGCAAATGACTGACGGGGGAGTATCTTTATGGTAAAACAAATGGTAAGTTTGTTTTTACCTGTTAGTTTTACCTGCTGCAGGGAGGAAGGGATTGTCCTTTCTGTGTGTTTTCTGGTCTAGCCAGAAATATCCGTGTAGCTGTAAGGATATTAATTACTAGAAAACAAAAACTTCTTAAAGAAGCTGCTTCATCGGCATCACCTTCACAGGGCAGCTGCGGGATGCATTTAGAATCTCTGTTTATTTTTAAGGTCATGTAAGGTGACAGCTGCATTAATGCTTCCTATGGGGACCCGAATCCGTGCAGCCCGGGGCCGCGGGCAGGGCTCACATGGGGTCTGTGCTCGTCTGCTCCAACCTCTTCTCCACTGCCCAGCACCTGGGAGATAAACTGGGAGAGAAAAGGGTATTACTACAGCAGCTTCCAGTGCTGAAAGGGGGCTGCAGGAGAGATGGGGAGGGACTCCTGGTCAGGGGGTGCAGGGATAGGATGAGGGGGAATGGGTTTAAGCTGGAAGAGGGGAGATTGAGATGAGATGTGAGGAAGAAATGTTTTCCTGTGCGGGGGGTGAGGCAGTGGCCCAGGGTGCCCAGAGAAGCTGTGGATGCCCCATCCCTGGAGGGGTTCAAGGCCAGGCTGGATGAGGCTTAACCTGGGCTGGTGGGAGGTGTCCCTGCCCATGGCAGGGGGTGGGAAAACATGATCTCTAAGGTCCCTTCCAACCCAAACCTTTCTGTGATTCTATTATCGCAAGGGGCCAGTGAAGCTGCAGGACAGAAAGAGAAGGATGGGAAAGGATTTTGTAGGGAAGCAGCAGCAGGATGGGTAGCTGGCAGGGGTTTTCCAAAGCTCCTGGCTCCGGCTGGGTGGTGCTG
>NW_010102037.1:0-246 GCF_000699245.1 Pterocles gutturalis
GCGTCATGTGGGGTGATGGGCACGGCCCCCCGGACCGGGGCAGGACACAGCAGCTGGTCTCCTTCAAGCTGCGCAGGGAGTCGGCACCCAGGTAGACCCCGCGGGAGCCCAGTAACTGGCCCAGGTAGAGGGTGAGGGCCAGCCCGCTCCTGGTGTGGCCCATCCCCGTGTTGGTGACGATGGTGCACAGATCCTTGTACCTCTCCACTGGCTTGGACCCCATCGCCTCCGGCGCGCGACCCCGGA
>NW_010102037.1:292-619 GCF_000699245.1 Pterocles gutturalis
CACAGCGATGACATCAAGGCATCACATGGGTGATGTCATCAAGCATCTGGAAGACCTTTGCGTCTCCCTGGGGTGGTACCTGTGGCTGTAGGGACCAGGGCACAGGGAGGCTGGTTGGGGAGAGGAGATTCATGTGCAAATCGAGAGGGGCTCCTCACCGGGAGAGAGCCAGCACCTAGGGCCAGGGCAGGGACTGGGACCAGGACCGGGGTGTGGCTGGCATGGGTCCTGAGCAGGCGCTGAGATGAGGTGAGCCTCCCTGGCTGAGGGTGGATGTTGTCTTTGGGGCAGTAAAAGGAGAAAAAGCTGTGTATTGGAAGGTTAGAA
>NW_010102038.1:0-557 GCF_000699245.1 Pterocles gutturalis
GGGGCGGGGGGCGCGCACACGGACACGCGTGGGAATTGCACGCGCGCACGCGGAAATTGCCCACGTGCAGCGCTGCACACACACGGACACACACACGCCGCGTGTGCACGCACCTCGCACACCCGGAACACGCGTGGTGCACGCGCGTTGCACACACACACCCGCGTGTGAATCGCGCTTCGGCGCATCGCACACGCGGCCGCGGACATTGTACGTGCACCTCGCCCACACGCGCACCTTGCACACGCGTGTAAATTGCACACGTGGGCGTTGCACGCAGGCATGCACATTGCACACGGGCGTTGCACACGCGCACGTGCCCGTTGCACACGCACGTGTGAACTGCACGCACACGGCACAACTTGCACACGCACACACGTGTATTGCACACAGGTGCAGGTAAACTGCACACACGCACGATGCACACACACGTGTGACTTGCACACACATTGCACACAGACACCTTGCACGTGCACACGCGCATCGCACGCACAGATACACACGCTTGGCACACAGGTGCACGTAAACTGCACACACGCATGTTGCACACACAGAAC
>NW_010102038.1:1281-1654 GCF_000699245.1 Pterocles gutturalis
CGCACACACGGGTGTAACCCGCACACGCCCGTTGCACACACACACACACACACACGGGTGTAACCTGCACACACACCCCTCGCACACTTTGCACCCACGCTGTGCACACGCATGAGCTGTCCCCACAGCACATACCCCCCCCATGTCACCACTGCAGGCTGTGACACCCAGCACATGGGGGTCCCCACCCCACCCCAGTGTCACACTGGGACTGGGGGGCACTGGGGAAGGCTGGGATGAACTGGGAAGGACTGGGACGCACCGAGAACTGGGAACACTGTAATCAGCTGGAAGCGCAGAGGCCTGGGGACACTGGGGGACACTGGGGGACGGGGGCGGTGTACCCCACAGGGGTCCAACGGGGCAGAGGGGT
>NW_010102039.1:0-39312 GCF_000699245.1 Pterocles gutturalis
CCCATCATGCACTGTGGCCAGAGTGAAATACAACCTCCAGGGAGGGCGGAGGGCTCCTGATGCTTATTGGTTCCTCGAGGGCCTACGCAACCAATCAGATGTCGAGGTGGCGCGCGGCTTGCTGGGAGTTGTAGTCTCGGTGCCCTGGCCGCCATCTTAATGGGGTGGACGAGCGGCAGCGGGAAGGGACGGGCGAGGCGGTGCGGGCAGAGGTTGTTCTGAGGAACGCTTGATTTTTTTTACCTACCAGAAACCGTGGTGTTGGTTGAAGAGATTTCGACAAATAAATACATAAAAATACATAAGTAAACACTTAAAATTATTTTCTGCTTTTAGATTTTTTTTTATAGTGGAATGTTTTGGGTCTTTCTCTGCAGTGAGCCAGGCCTCACACCCCAGCCCCTCTCCAAAAAAAAAAAAGTCCGGTGTGTTTTCCAGTCCTTTAGAGAGGGACTGGTCCCCAGTGTGTAAACTGAAGGTACACGGAAATTAGAGGAAAGAGAAACGCTAACAGAGGTGTTAATACAAAGGAATTAGAGTCAGTGTATGGGCTCTGTGAAACCCATAGCGGCTCCCACGAATCTCCCTGTTGTTCTCTAGGTATGCTTTGATTATTTGATTCCTGCTTTTCTGATATTAAAAAGTCCTAGTTCCCATGTCCTCTTTTTTTTTTTTTTAATTGGTGATCAGCATATTTGCCTTTCTCCAGGCTTCTGAAACCATGCATCTTCTCTAAGAGTTATTGAAGGCATCTGCCAATGAGTCTGAGAATGTTTCAGTCAGTTCTTGTCCAGAGCAGCTTATTTCAAAACATCCAGTTTATCACAACTGGTTTTAATCCACCCATTTCTAATTAGAGATAAAGCAACGGCTTTCCGACTGACGTGCTGTCTTGCAGAGTTGATTTGAGAAGATCTTTTTGACTTGCTAACGTGGGCACTGTGCCTGGTTTGCCAGAGCCAACAGGCAGAAAAGAAGGAAGGACAAGCAGTGGCTTTGTGGAAGTCTGGGCAAGGAAGCAACTGCAGTGATCCAGATTAGTCTATCCTTAAAAATTTGCTTCATAGGATGCAGAGTCACACATGGTTTCTGTTCTAGTAGCCTTTATCTGTGCTGTAAGAATAGGTAAAAGAATAGACTGTTATTCTTTGCCCACCTGTCAGACTTCTTGGGTTCCTGTTGCTTTTTAAAATAATTCTAGACAATTTCGTTTCCTACTGTGATAAATGAACCTTATAATTAAATACAATTATCTTCATAGATGTGGAAGCTGAAAACTCATCTGTTTTTGCTTACGCCTCTATTTTGTCCATTCCGGGTCTGAACAACTTCACCTTTGGGGTGAAGAGGGTACAGTCCTAGAGCTGAAATTTGCCACTGAAGTTCAGTTCTAGGTAGAAAAAAATGGTTGATGAAAGCTAGCTTTCTTAGGACCTTACAGTGAAGAAAACCCTCTTTTGCCAACTGAAGTAAAAAAATACAGAGGAGCCTTTGTAAAATCAGCTGTCCGTCTGCAGAACAGAAGAGCAAAAGAAACTGAAGATGCCGTTATTAGGGGATAATTACAGTAAAGTCATGTGAGACATTGGGTCAGATTTTGGCCTGATGTGACTCCCTGACTTGAACAGTTTATCTTGGGGAACTGTTTTGGCAGTCAGTAGCAGACTGAGTGAAAAAAAAAATAATTTCATACAAGAAGGCTGATTTTTACACTGTGTTTGGGAAGTACCTGCTACAGCAAGAGGACTCAGTTTAGAGTGGTGCCAGCTGGTACAACTGGAATGATGATGAGGAGGAGGATAGCATGTAATTAATAAACTGCTCTTTAGAGAACAGCAATATCTGAGAAGCAGACGTAGATTTTAAACAGCTTTTTCTTTTCATGGTCTGCCATTCTCCTTTGAACCAAATCAGTCCCTCTTATGTAACCAAGCTAATCCTGCTTCAGAAATAGTGTAATTTAGGACCATTAAAAACATTAATATTCACTTACTGGCTCTGAAGTTTGTTAGTGAATGTGTTCCACAGTTTCACATAGTGCAAATCTTCACCATTTACTGCAAAATTATATATCTCAATATACCCCTATTGCATTGGTACAACGGTGACATTTAATTACTGCTTTTGAAATTGGGCTTCACTCTGTGGCCACTGACTACGGACACCGGAGCCAATCGCGATGAATTGTACCCTGATGCAAACAACAAAGACTAAATGATTGCTTTAATAGCCGGAGGTAAAAAGCAGAAAATAGGGGCAGAGAGTAGAAATGAGGAGAGAAGCGTAGATGAATTTTTCACCAAACGGTTCTTTTTAGTTCTAGCGGCATTGCTTGCAGAAACTGGCTGCAATCTGAAAAGATCCCATTTTCCATCTCTGTTCCCACACCAGTACATTCTATCAGTGTGCCAAAGCTTGCACATTGCATCGAATAAAGACCTTTTTGCACCAAGGAGGCTGAAGGAGACGCTCCAGCTGTTGGTACACCAGGACTCACAGCATCCGTGGGCTGGGATCGCTAGAGGGCATTACAAATCTATTCATTCATACAGGTGTATAAATATTCAAACGCACATGAACACCGACCTGACAAAACAGGGCTAGTTAATATTTGTAGCGGTAGCCTGCAAGGAGGGTCCTGAGACAGCGATCGCCCTTGGTCGCTGGCGCTGTTTCATAGCGCAGTCCGTGATTTTTGATGTACAAACTCTGCCAGCAGCAGTCTGTCTAACCACAAGGTGGGAGAACTGCTTTACTTACCGTGCTGCTTCAGCTCACATGAAACCTACACAGTAGGCAAGTTTTATAACTGCCATTATTTAATTGCCATAGTGCATCAGCGCCCAGGGGTCCCATTCAGGATCAGAAGTCCTTGTGCTCAGTGCCATACAGGTACAGCCCGTGGTCCTGCAAGGAGCTTCCTGCAGATAGAGCCCCTGCCCCGCACAGCGCTCAGGTCTGCGGTACTTCAGGGCTGTTTGACAGCTGCTTGTCAGGTGTCCTTACCGATTTATCTACCCAGGTAGATGGGCTCTGGAGGCGGTAGCATGTGTGAAACAATTCAGCTCGTAAGTGGAAGCTCATGGTCTGAATGGCAGGTGAGCATCAACATAAGGATGACCTTCAGGGAACCCTGAGTAGACAACATTTCTAAAACAGGACATAAGGATGACCTTCAGTGAACCCTGAGTAGACAACATTTCTAAAACAAATTTCCTATCCTGCTAAGCTAAAAGAGACTTAACTGCTAGCTCCTTTAAGGCCAACAACCAAACTCCACTAATTTCAGCAGAGATAATCTCCCAGCTTGCCTGAGAAAACTGAAGCAGCGACCCAAAAGGCAGACAGGAATCTTCTGTGCTGGGGAGATGCTGAGAGCCACATTTCTAGCTGAAGAATCAGGGAATAACATTTTCTTACATAGATTTGAATTTTACTTTCTTCTGGGGCAATGAGAGATACAGGGCAATGGGAGATGTCATGTTAAAAGATCTTTCTGTCTAATTGAAACAAAGAAATTAGTGAATTAATTTTTTTCTAGCCAGTGAAACCTTCTGATTCCTTAATAGAAGGGGCTTTAAAAAATGTAAATTCCTTCTAGCCTAGCTCATTTCCAGTCGAGGAAATGCGTTCTAAAAGATTAAACTTGCAATTTCTATAAGGCATGAAATTCATCTCTCCTAAGTCCACATGGCTAAAAAAAGCAAAATTTGATCCTACCCTGAAGATCATAGGGTGTTTCAAAACTGTGCATATTTGCAAAAAATTTCCAACTTAGATATCTAAAATGAGATACTCAAACCATTGATTAAATAGAATTGCCCTAGATACATCAAAGGCAGTAAGCTGAGCTTCCCCAGCAGGCAGAAGTCCAATATTGCAATGCATAAAATAGCTTCCAGCATCGTTATCAAGACACGAGAGGTTAACTGAACGTCTTTGTACTGCTTTGCATGAAATGTTTTGAATCCTGAACTCCTGGTATGACTCACACCCCTATTTCTCCAATTTGTTCACCCAGGGGCTCCCAGGACATCAGTTTATTCCGCGCATTTATGGCAATATTTAATAAGGTATCGAAAATACTTCACAATACTGTAACTTCACTCAGCTGTGCTCTCAGCTGGCAGTATTACAGCAGTGCTCTCTCAAATAACTGGGGTCATGATTCCTGGCTCGGATACGACAGACTTTCTAGATAACACACACTTGTGTGACACAAAGAGCCAGTGGCTAAACCCTGATCTTGTCAAAGAACAACAGAACTCCACTAGGACCAGCATTTCGTTCCCTACCTTCAAGCACAGCCTCAGTATTTCAAGCAGAAACAAAATGTAGCGTGTCGTTTTGCAATGACAGCAGTGCTATTGATTCAGAAAAAGCTCTGTACTAAAGCTACCTTCTGTTTGCTAAAATGTGCCGTGAGGGGGACAAACTCTGGTAAAAATTAGACAGATCAGCAAACAAGGTCAGGAGATTGGGATTGGGCATGGCTGGTTCTCCATCGACAGCCGAGAAACCACACCAGTTCCTGCTGGCCCAACAGGTGAATATTTCAGCAAGTCGGAAAGGCCCACAGCTAATACAAGGTTAAAGTCTCTTTTTAACATCTAAATGCTTCCCACATGCTCTCTTCCTGCATTTTTTAAGGTTTTTTGAAGCCTCCATCATTTTTTTTTAATGTAAAAAAAAGCCCCACAGAATGGATATTTTTCGTGCCCTACTTGTGCTGTGGTTTATCCAACTGGGTTCTGTAAAAATTGCAGTAGAGCTAACTAAACCAAACGTGTTCGTATTTCTAGGGATTAAGAACTAGCTTTCGCTTATATGATCTGTTTTTTAATCATCAAACTATTGACCTGGAACCATTGTTTAGACAAAAAAAACCCAAAACAAACAAACAAAAAAAACCAACCTAACAACAGGGCTTGGAACATTAAGGGAAAAAGTGCTTGTCTTGGAAATCTTGATGCCAATTTCCCCGAAGTGCTCATCACCTAGTAACCAGATACATACAGCACTGGTAATGGGCTCATTTCCGTAAGAGTCACCACCAGCTTGATTGGAACGGTCACCATGTGGAAGCTGGGCAAGACTGGAAATCATTGCTGTTAACCTGAGCGAGCCTCTACGCCTTCGCAGAGACGGCTTTTGGCACAGCGCGTTAATTTAATCTAGAATTTTAGAAGGCATTAGCAAAAATACCTTCCATGCTAAAAACACATGGGACCTGTATTTGGGAATGGAAAAATACCAATAAAAGGAAGGGTTTTGAGTCATCAGATCTGAAATGACACCGGATCCCTTTAGTCCAGCCGGAATGTTCTGGCAGCAGTAAAAAAAATCCCAACGTGGACATTGGACTGCTGCATCTGCACGGGCTGTTGTTTTCAAATCCATTGGATGTTGAGTGTGAATAACCTCACGCACACAACGACATGGAGTTGCACATGAACGGGCACTGTCGTGGGGCACACAAAGTGGGGGCTGAACTTTGCTTGTAATTGCAGAACTTCCTCCTGCAAACAAAACGTGACCCATTAAGATTTTTTTTGTGCAGTAATTATCATGTGCTTACTTGGAAAGAAAGTGCTGTACATGTAAAATTATGCTTTTGATCCTGAAATAGAACTGAATTCTGTTTATTTTATGGATATTTGCAGCTTGCTGAATAATTTTTTGAGTGTTTCACTTCTGATCTCTTGACAACATCAGCTTTTAAATCCCAACTGTTTGTAAATTACCTTTGGAGCTATTGTCTTTTGCTTTTTTGGAATTCTAAGCAGCAGAAAATCATCAAGTAAATTTCACTTCCTGGCTTTAAAACCAAAGCTGAAACCTGAGCTGTTCTGCTTGCTATACAGTGAATGAGCTTTGATTTTATTTTTATTGTATTTCATTCAAGCTTCATTATAAAACATCTCCCAGGGACACTTGCATGAGAAACACTTTGCAAGTAAAAAGAGCGTTGTATTTCCAGCCTCCCATTTTTAAAGCTTATTACGACATTTTTATCATGCTCGCTTTTCTCCACAACGTATCCCTGCACGGCAGACAACTGCAGATGTTAGCTAATAGAGCTAGATGTCTCTGTAGGTTTTTCTAATGGATTTTCTTTTCCCGCACTACAGAAGGGTTTCACCGTGTCATTAACCCAGTGACCAGCACTTCTGCAGCCTGGCTGGGGCCAGTCCCCAGGCACCTATATTTCCACTGTTCTTGGACTCAGGTTTTGTCCCTGCTGCTCTATTGGCATGAAATTTAGAGTAGATTTCTTAACAAATGCCCCTCAAAAACCTACTATAATTTAAACAGAGCAGATGATCTTGGTGGATGGTTCACCAGTGCGCGTTGTGCTGTGATTTCTGTACCGCCGTTCCCCGTAGCTGGCTCCTTCTCTCGAACTGACCCACCGCATTTTTCAGTGGAAACTCTGACTTCCAGCAGCGGGATCATTTCAGGTTCGGATTCAGGTTGGGCATACAAAGTGTTTTCTTGATAACTTTATTTACTTCTAAAAATTGCGGTTTAAATCCAAACTAGATAGCAATTACAACATACCACTTCTTTGTAAACCTCTGGTTGCTATTTATCTCAGAGAAGGCTGTTGTAAATGCTAACAGGATGACAGGCTTGGTTTAATCCTGCTCCTCTTACAACCACTGGCCAAAAATCCTGCTGGGTCACATCCTTCTGAGTGGATCACATCCCTGTGGATCTCCTAATGCACTTTATAAAATGTCTCCAGTAAATCCAATAACAGCAGAAATGTGATTAAATACACAGTGCACAGATGGTTCCAAAAAAGGCAAGCTACAGCTTCACTTTGAATTTTTGCTCGTAAAGATTTACTTTCCTTGTAAAAGTAACCCATGTAAGTCTTTAACAATATATACCTAGCTCAGCTAGCAAAATAAAACAGTTCCTACAAGCTGATCTGTGCAATATCACAGCAGTACAAGCACATCAAAGTCCTCCTTCAGTGCAAGTCAGTGCCAACTGGAAAGAGCGAGAGAATAGTGAACACGCCTGAGTTTTATAGTGGCTTAGCAGTCTTTACTGAACCTTTCTGTTCCAATGGCCTGCCTGAAATGAGAAACAAAGAAATCAGATTAAAGATTGAGCTGCTTAGGTCAGCAGCGTTAGCACAGCAAATCTCCTGGCAGGATAACTGTTATTTTGTGCCCCAGATGACTGCTCCACGCCACAGCGCTGAGCAGGGGTGGGTTCTTAATCCATTCTGAAAAGTACTTAACAAAAAACTTTAGGAAGGTTTTTTCAGTGATGAATACTGGAAAGAGGGTGAACGTCCTATCCCATGGGTTTGTTCACATGTGATTTGGCATCTTTGTGTGAGAGCACGAGAAGCCGTCAAGCAGTAGGCTATGAATGCACGCGCCACGGCAAGGCTTTGCAGCAACGATCGGTCTTTGTCTAGTCTTTGACTGTTCGTCCCCTTAGAGCACTCCGAAGAGCAGGCTGCCCAGTGGGCTAGCTCCAGAGCCGAGGGGAATGCCGGTGCATCAAGGCAGGGTTTGATGAGAGAATTTTCAAGTGGCAGTGCTGGCACAAGGCGCTGCCGTACCGCACACCCGTCAGCGGGCGCTCGTTCCTGTCTCTGTGCCTCTCTCTGTGCTGTGCCGGTGCAGGCAATTCTGTAGCTTCATGGCAACGCGGACTATGAAATGATCTGGCTGCAAAAGACTTTTTCAAGTTGTGCAGCTGAACTGCAGATTTAGTCTTTTTCATCCTTGTTAGGAGTTCTGACTGCAACGTGAGTGAATACCTTAGTTAGCTTTAGTTGCGCCTGATAATTAATGAGAGCAGCGAGCACGTAACAGCCTGGGCTGAAGTGTGGGCTGTCCCAGCCAGCTAGAGATGATGCTGAATTGCTGGGGCAGCTGACAGCTGGACTATCGAATCTTCATTGCTCATCATTACATCTGGCTTGGGTACATCTATCCAGTTTAAAATCCCATCTCACACCTGTAGGATGGCCATAGCTTTGGTATCAGCATACACCTAAGTGCAGGGGTGTCCCAGGTGACAGGAGAGAGGAGCTGGAATCTATCAGACACCTTTAAAGGACACTTTTCTTCTTTCTTTATCTTCTTACCTTTCCCTGAGCACTTCTTGTTGTTGTAGACTGTTTGAGTAGCTAAGTGGGCAACACAACCTTAACAGGGATCATTGCTGAAGGATGCTGCAAGGATTAGAACGCTTTAACCTTTGTATCTTCTGAACATAAGCTAGAACTGAAGACTTCACCGCAGTCTGGAAGGACCTGTCTATGAATAGCACACAGCTTGGTACAATCCTGTGGGATGAGATCCATGTAGAGTCCTTTGCTCCGATCCTTCTTAGAGGCAAAAAGGAAGACAGAGCCCATGCCACCAGCTGTCCCAGAGTACAATGTTCACCATCGCAATTTTAATCTTGGCTGTTTAAGAGGACTATGGATTTGGCGATGTTGTTATTTCTGAATGCATTAGTCATAGACATCTCTGCATATAATACTTTGCAAGATCAGTCCTTCCATTGATTTGCCTTCTAGGAAATGCAAAGGGTATCTGTTTTTGGGGGGAACATGGTTAAGCAGATGCTGTCCTGTTCTGGGTGACTGTCATTGTAATCAAGAGTAGCATTCAAACGCTTTATCTCAGAGAGGTCTTACAGAGACAGCAGTCTGAGCACCTAGCCTGTCATTCTGGGGACATGTAGAAAAATACACACAAACGATAGACATGGAAATGTCTGATATGACATTTGGGACCTACATTAAATATGGGCTTTCTTCCTGCAGGATTTGAATGGACCTTAAATAGAGAACTGGTCTCGTTGTTTTATTGCTGCAGTGAACTAACTGAGAGTAGGGGCAGAACGAAGAATAAATGGAACAGAAATTTCTGAAATGGTTTAAAGATGAGGCTGCTTTGGGAGTTCTTCCCCTTCCCTTCACCACTGCCTCAGTTTGACTTCTCTTAAATCTTGGTGGTGCCTCTCCTGCTATGGGTGTTGACGAAACTGGTGCAAAGTGCCTTTGCCTGGTACAGGGGTCAGCTGGAGACTGGGAGGTGAATATTACGGGTTGTTCAGACCTTGAGCTTTCTATTCAGGGTCCCAGCAGGGAGGCCAGCCGTGATAATGGGGTTTTTGTGTTTGTGTGTGTGGTGGGGGGGTGGTTAGCAGTGTGATGCTCTGTCCAGCAGCTATATGGGATTGCCATGCAGTTCCCTGCTGAGCAGTGGTCAGCAGCCAGCCATCTACAGGGAGTGACTTCAGCAGCTCTTGCCCTGCGTTGTGTCTGACCTCATGGCTGGAAGGAAAGGTCTAGGTCTCCATTACCAGTCTCTCACATCTTGTCTTTCACTTCATTGCCTTTTACCCTCACCAGAAGGGCAAAACCCTGACACCGGGAGCCTGCCCCTGAGTGGAGAGAGATTTTTAGGCAGGTCTTAGGTCTGAGCAGCTTTTCACACCTTTGTTTCATCACTGACTTAAAAAAATAATCACACTTGACTGATGTACACTAGCGTGTCTGAGAGAAGGATCTGTCCTACTTTTTATTCTTATTGTATAACTCAACTGATTTTTTTAAAGGTTGCCAACTAGCTGTTGTACACAGGCTTTCAGTCTGACGTATTAAAAGGAAACAAAACAATTAGGCAGCTTCTGATCAGTGTCGTCCTGCAAAACAACTGCATTGATTTATTTTGTTGCTTTGTTGGGGCTTTTTAACTGCAGGGAAGTGCCAGCGTATCTCACTGTCGGCTTAGTAACAAACGTTCTCTACCCTGCAAAACTTGCCTTGACCTAAAAATTTTTGGAATCTCAAGCCTTATGTATTATAAATTACCTGTCAATAAGTATTATTATATATTAATTGTCAGTTCAACTAAGATGATTTACACATGCACACTGGTGGGGAAGGCATCACAACCCTGAGCATCAGTTCAGTAACTCAGCAAGGAGATGCCACATGGTTTACCCTTCAGCAATATCCTAAAACCCTCTGATGCGTATTCTGTAGGCGGTTCCTTGGATGCAACCGTGCCTTTCAGTGGCTGGTTCAATGTGTTACAGATTCATTATGGGAATCCCCAGGGGGTTGAAGCTTTCCTGTCAAAGCTATGGTAGATCCTCTCAATTCAGGTCTCAGTAAATCTACTCCACTTCTGTAAAGCACCTTCTCTTTTTTGCTTCATAGCAACTGCGGCTATCTAAGCGGCATAATTTATTAAATCAGATCTGCTTTGAGAAAAATCCAGTCCACTCATTCTTCTAATTACTACTGCTCAAACAAAGCCTCAGTTAGTGACCTCTCAATTTGCCGAGATTAGTTCTGCCGGTGCAGAAGTGTGGCTAGCTATGAAGGCACATACAATAAGCTTCCTATACTTAACGTATCACACAACTAGATATCTCCTGTTGCTTCTCTATGGAGGAGTAAACAAAATACCCTTGTCAGCTGCGAACATCCAGCCTCTCCTTTCCCAGGAAAGTTCAGTTTCTGAATGCCACGGACAACCGTGTTACCAACAATCAGGGAGGTGACAGCAGCGCAATGATGTTATTGTTCCACCAGCATATAACGCTTTTTGATCTTTGGATCTCAACATGACACTACAGCCAGCTGTGAGCCACCCCCTGTAAAAACACAGCGAGGCAGACCCACAGAACGAGCAGAGATGTATTATTATAACTATCCCATGTCGGTGAACCTGGGCACGGAGACCAGATACCCCAGACTAGTAAACAGAGTAATTGAGCTGGAAACAAACCCCAGAGGCTCAGATTTCCAATCTGTGCTCTAGTGACAAGGCATCTCCCTGTGATCCTCCTCCTCATGCTGGGAAGCCTGGAAAAGCCCATTGCATGGGTATCATCGCTGCTGTGTTGGCATTCAGCGGTTGTTCCAGCCACGTTTGGAAGGAATGAGTCAGGAATTTGTGTATATGTGGGAAGTGGTTTCCTCTCACATTACTGTACGTATGGATGACATACATTTCCTCTACTATGGATCTCCTGAATGAGAAAATCAAGTCGTGCAGCTGACTGGCACTTCAGTGGCTGTGCTTCGACCCTGATAATGAAAAGCCAGTGGCCTCAGGAGGCCAGTTTGGATAATGCGTGAAGTCACTTGGATTCTTATAAAGAATGACTAGAAAGGGCAAAGTGGAGAAAAAACCACCGATACTAAAACCTGATAAATTAGAGACCAGGTTCTTTAGTGAAACCTGGCCTAACTGAGACTGCAGGAGAAAATCTGTCTCCAAGACATGAGCTAGGATGCTCAATGAAGAGGCTTCCCTCTGTGCTTCATTTTTTGTAGCAACTAGCATTCAGGAATCAGAGATAATTATAATGGCTCATGCCTGCAATCATTACAGCTATGGGACGTGCAGTGTGCGAGGTATTTAAGGTCAAACTTACCAGCATCACGCAGTGAGACAGTGGCAAGACTGGGCAGGATGGTCACCTGCCTCCCAAGCCCGGTCGTAGCTAGAGGACCAGCAACGCTGCAGAGCCGGCGGGTTTTACGTGCAATGAGACTGAAGCACAGTATTTGAGTTGGGGCTGGAACCTGCTCAAAGCTGAGGGTCCCCAAACCCAGGGAGCTGGCATGGTCCTCCTCCTGTCCTTCAAAGCTGATGAGCTGCTGGAGCGATGGGCTTCTGGGAAGCCTGGAGCCTGGTGAACACCCCGAGTGGCTGTTCCCATCTTCTGGGGAACTGAACGGGAAAAGAAGGAATTTAAGGGCTGGTCAGGCACGTGGGCTGAGGCAGAAATGGGGTTAGGAGAAGAGAAACAGAAGAGACTTGCACAAAGCTTTCAGGACGACTCTAAGCTTCTGAGGGGAGCGCTACAGCCATCAGAAAATTGGAGAAGGAAGGAGACATGGGCAAGGACCAAAAGATTTCCCCAGTGGTTCCGTAAGCTCAGGAAGGAATTTAAGGTTCTTTGTGAAGCCTGGAATAGTTCCCTATAGTTAAAGACCAGCACTTTTTTTGAAGTACTTTGATGAGCTATGGAGAAAACAGAGTTGCCAGGTATGTGTTAAAAAAAGGATTTGTCAGTAAAGAACTTCTAAAAATAATGTTATACATATGTATGTAAAACACATAGGAGTATACATCCCGGAACACTGAAATGCATTTTCGTTTGAAGGTAATTTCCCATGGCGAGGGGGGACAGCCTGTCAGGAGCCGCAGCTCTGCACCGTGCTGCTGCTCTCTGCTCCGGCGTGGCCTTCGCTGCGGCTGCAATCAGGGGTTATCAGTCAATCATTCCATCAGACACCCTGGCAGGGCAGCGAACACAGAGGAGACATTCACCGAGAAGAGAAGTGTACCTCCCCATACATTCTGTGTATATTTTAGCTGTTTTCCAATACTTCCTTCGCTTTCAACCTCCTCATGTCAAATGAAAGTAAATTGCAAATGTTCTAGTTCCAGCTGAGCACAACTGGGGGTGAAATAGCTTTTTTTTGAAGCTGAAGCTAGAGTCCACTTGAAAAGCTGGAAGGAGAGCCACAGAAATTTGCAAGAGAGTAACTGAAATTGTGACCTGGTAATTCAAAGCATCGTGATTCATGAAACAAATTTTCAGAGGAGCTGCATAATCCGTTAGGAGAGCAGCCTGGGAAAGAGACCATCCCTGTAGCTGAGATAGCAATCACTGGGTAAACAGCTTATTAAAAGAATGTCACTGTCTTCCACATCAGCAGAAAAACAATATAGAACTTCATGAACATATTTTAACATTAAAAATATATACATATTATTCTAGCATTTGTTTTCATTGCTTTTCAGGTGATCAAAGACCTCATTGCACATTTCCAGTAGAGGGAAAAATATAAGATGAAGATCCAGGGCCAAATCCTTTTCCATCTGAACCCTCCCTAGGAAGAAATGGGGAGGATCGTCCCACCCCACCTTGGCTCTGCCGCGTGTTGTAACACTGGGAGCACCTCTCCCCTCCGTTTCCAGGCTCAGTTCTGATGCTCACTCGGCCTCTAGCCTGGAGCATATTTGGGAGCGCTGGTGGAGGAGCTGACACCTCTGTGCACACCAAGGCGATCTTCTGTTGGCAAACCAAGGCTTCCTGACACAATACGGCTGGAACACAATACAGCAACTGCCCCATAAATGCCAATATTGCACATGGAAAATGCAGGGGGGTGTGCATGTGTGCCTGGCTCGGGCAGGGGCTGAGCCACGGGCAGCCACAGCAGCGGTGTGTTGGGGTGGGCAGCTCCTAGGACCACGTGTATGGAAAAAAGATGAGAGCTCTACAGGGGTGCTTATGAAATCAGCTATACATGGAGAATTTCAAAACAAAACAGTAGCTGGAGATAAAAATGGAGAGCTTCAATTAGCTTTTTATAGCATCTCATTTTTTGCTCTACTCCCTGCGTGCCATGTGCCCAGCTACCTCTCCAAGGGTTTTCTTCATATTTGGCAACTAGCGATGTAGTTCAGCGTTTCAAGTGAAACTGAATGTATGCCTTTGCTTAATAATCCCCCCATTCATTTAAATAGTTGGTAGCTTGCCAGTGCTGCTTTGTTTGCATCTTAGAATTATGGCTGATGGCAAGACAGCCTTGATTAATCGCTCAGCTAACTACTGCTCAGACGGAACGTGGCTCAAGTAAACTATTATTGCAGTGAAACTCACAAGCTTGGAGAATGTATATTCTATAATTTTTTTTTCATCAGAATTTGTAACAGAAGAAATTAGGACTCTTTAGGACTTTCCCAGCAATGCGAGATTGCCCCTGGACACATCAGACGTGCAGTATTCATACACTCTCGAAAGGATTTGGGCTCAGACCGGTACCTCTCAATACACATGCTTTCTGCTTCTTCCTTCCTTCCCCAGTCAGGTTTTCGTTTCCAAGTATTGGTTTAGAAATTGTCGTTGCCCCAAGGCAAAAACTACATGGGGCCCACACAAAATTAAGAAGTTAGTGCCCCCATTCTAGATATTTAATGTATGTAAAACATATGCGCTTCAATACACACGCTTTCTGGTTCTTCCTTCCTTCCCCAGTCAGGTTTTCATTTCCAAGTATTGGTTTAGAAATTGTCATTGGCCCAAGGGCAAAAAATACATGGAGCCCACACAAAATTAAGAAGTTAGTGCCCCCATTCTAGATATTTAATGTATGTAAAACATATGCGCTTACTCTCCTCCGTTATCAAGACAAACCATCTGAGAGTACACACCTGCCTCCCCTCCAGCTCGTTAAGGAGGAAAAAAAGGAAAACATAAGAAGTGGGAAAGAAACGGCCAGCTCACTACTGGAATAAAAGTTTAATAGAGGAGACTCAGGAACATACGTGTTCAAACGCGGCTAATGAAAGGCCGCCAAAGTCTCCCTGCTTCCCTTGAAATATTCTGAGTCGAATGTCTTTCAGAGAGTAAAATCCAGTAGATTAACCCAGGCTTTAAACCCCAGGAGAAGTTGAATTGTCAGGAATAGACCACAGAGAAGAGACTGGAAACAAAAAGACCCTTTAAAACATTCCTCCCTAAAGCAAAAAAAGGTGAAAGCAGCAAAATCAGTAGATACAGTTGCAGGATTTGGAGTTTCACAAGGAAGCACTTAACTGATGCTCAGGAGCATTGCTTCCAGCTGCCTCCAGAGCTCTGTAGAGGAATTAGAACAAGATGACCTTTACTTTGCAGTAACAACGGAAGTTTAAAAAAGAGTTTCCAATATTGGATGGTTAATTGGAAGAACTTTCTACTGATTTTTTTTTAAAAAAAACACATTAAAGCAGAGTTTGCCTCCTGGTCTTACTCCTACAGCTGCGTTAATGACCGGGGTGGTTGAGACTCTAGGAACAAGTTGCTGATTTGTGCCACTGAAGTTCATGCTTGTCACAACTCTGTCCTAGACAGATGAGGACCTACATATGAACAATGGAAAGAAAAAAGAATGATGGGATGATACAGAAATGATACAAACACAAAAGTGTGGTTTGGGCTGTGACACTCGTCCTACTTGGGAAACACGAAGGGAGACAAGATGTTTTCCTTATTTTCCCCCCAGCAACTCCCTTCTTGTCTGAGCAGTCCTCAGTGTCCTGGTGGAGTTATCAGGTAAACTTCAGTGACCTTCCTGCTAATTGTTTTTATATGACAGCATCATATTCCCAGTGGATATTTTAGAGAATAGCTCATGAATCAGAGAAGTCAGAATTGGGGAAGGGCTTCTGGGTCATCCTCTCCATTCCTCTCTGTCACAAGCATTGCAGTCAAAACAAACCCCCAAACAAACCAGCTGGTATTTTTGCAGTCTAAAAGGCGGTTGAAAAAGGAGATGCTCTGAAGTGCAAATTCTGCAAGTCACAGCAGATGAACTACCTGATGGATTCTCTCATTTCTTTGCCAGTTATTTCCTTCCAGTTTTGCTGCTGCCCTTGTAGCCAGCAAAAGCGACTTCTTGCTGACAATGATCCTTCGTGTACTCCATCCTAGTTCACTCTTAGCGTTAGCCTCTGACATCACTCTGCACGACAGCGTGCTATCATGGCAATTTTGGCCCAAGAGTACAAACGAGATTTCCAGCTCTCCTGCCACCACTGCCCAGGCAGTGACAGACCAGAGAACTGATGAATACTTATTGGCAATTCAAATGGGATAGCAGCGCTGGTAACAACTTCCTCTCTCACCTACTGTCTTCAAGCCTCACAAAGGCTAACGCTGCCCTAAGAAACACTGTTCGAATTATTCCTCTTCTCTGTCACTGGAGCCAATTCTGTTGGTAGAGGATTTACCTTATGCTACTTCATTAAAGCTACTTGTATAAAACCAGCTACTGTTCTATAACCATTAATTGCTTGGCACATCTGTCCTTTCCCTGGAGCTGCAGAGCTGATATGCAGATAATACTGCTCTCATTTATTACTTTTTAGCTTACATCCCCTTCTCCATCTCTCAAAGGAAGAGGGTTTTCTAACTGAGCTTTAAGGTTCTAGTCACCGCGGACCTCGGAACAGGTAGGATCTATGTGAAAATCTGGGAGTCTTCTCTTTGGTACAGACTGCCTACCGACCCCGCTGGAAGACTCGCTTGTGACTTGTTGCCAAAAGACTAATTTTCTGCTAGCACAGGCTCAGCTCTGTCGGCAAAGGCAGGATCTCTCGACTCTCCTGCCTGTGGGTTAGATAATGTTTGCAGTAGCTGGTGTACTTGACTAATGAACCTTGGGTTTAAAACAAACAAAGGCTCTTCTCTGTTTTCCCAAGGCTCTTCTCCAGGAAAAACCCCTGACTGCATCAGCCAAGTACAGTCTGGCCCTTTGGTACAGCTAGACTGGTTTCCATCAGCTGACTTGGTAGCTTAGTAGAAGCGGGCAGGATGAACAGCCAAGGAGGGATTTCCCTGGGCAGAGCTTTCTTTCCTATTCTCTGCTGTGACACGAGCCCTGGGCTCCCACCGTGCCTGTGGGCAAAGGGTCCCAGCAGCCCCGGCTGCACCCACCACTGGAGCTTGCACAGCCCGATGGAAGACGAAAAGCCACACACAAAGGCTGGGCAACCTCGACTTTCAATCGCAGAAGCCCAGAGTACTTGTACTAGCAAATGAAGCATCGTCTGAGAAGCGCAGCTCAAAGGCAATCCTGTCCTTAAGCAGGTGTTGCCGGCTCCTCTCCGTGGGACTCGGCCGCCATCCAGAGCCAATCTCTCTCCAAATTCTCCAGTTTCTGCAGAATCCAGCAGCACTGGGAGCCACTGAACTTCTATTGGTCCACGAGATCTGGGGGAGGAGGGATAAGATCCCGCGTGTTCAGCCTAGCAACGAGGCAAACGTCGTAGCTGTCGTGCATGAGGACGTCGACGGCCACCACGTTCCACTGGTTCTCCCACGTATCCAGCTCGAGGATCTCTTTGGTGATCACTTCGTGACGAGCTGAAGAACAGAAGCAACAACAGCAGGCATCAGGAGCCAAGCCAAACAGGATCAAAGAGGTTTGTGCAGTTGTTATTATGACCCTTCCGTAAGGTGGCAACTCAAGGGTAATTTTTTTGTGGTATTAACATGGCCCAAGGAGCGCGTGAGCTGTCAACACAGAGCAAATGCAATAGTGCCGATGGAGGTCTGCACAGAGCGTTCAGTCCTGGCTCTGGACCCCAGGTGCAGCTGCAGGGACAAAAGCATGAAGTGCTCCATCTTAGCACAAGCACGCAGATGGCGTTTCATTGCACAGTCAATTGTCAAATGCTCATCGTTTGGAGCCAGGGTCCTGCCTGTTGTTAAGGAGTATGCCTCCCTGCAGGATGTCCTTCTTTTCTTTGCCCCAACTAAAATGCAGCTCTCAGGCTCCTGGAAGCACTCCAATACTACGGCTTTTCTTGGGTACAAAGTCTGGATATCCCATGATTTGGGGAGAGAAAAAAAAGCCATAAAGAAACCTCCAGGGCTTTAAATGTACTTTAGCTGTTCTGAAGTGCTGAGGAATTTTTCATGAACAGTCAGGTTAGAGGAATGCCATTAAATCACAGCCAATCTCAAGGCAAGAATGTTTTTACTGAGACTAACAAAAAACAAGGAAAGAATCACCATGCAGCAGAGAGCCATAGTTGTCAACCAGCAGTGCTATATTAAATTTCTTAGGAGAATTTCTTTGCTGACAGAAGTCCTGAGCTCTCCAGCAACTGTTACTCAAAGCCACGCTCTCTCCTAAAACTGAAAAGTGTCTTTCATTTCTGCTCACTTTTTCTTTCCATCTTAAAGCTGCTTTCTCACAGCAAGTAACCTCAGTCTAAACTTTTCTTTGAGCTGAGCACATGCACGTGCTTTGCTGTCAGCTTCCTTCTCCTGAATCTCTGCAGAGATGTATTAAAAGCCAGATCTCAACAATTTCCAAGCACAGACACCCCAGAGGTACCAGCGTAAGAACCATCACAGCAAGAAACGCTGAATACTCAACATTTGCACTGAGCCTTGAAAGGCTGGTGACAGGCTGAACTTTACAGCATCCAGACTGAGGTTCCCATTCAGCTCTCCCTTCTAGAAAGCTTTTTTTTTTTTTCAGGAAAAACCCCTGAAACCAACCAAACCAACCTATCCATCACATCTACTGCCTGCATCCCATTGTTTGGACACTGCCCTTCTGTGGAACCTACAGCAAGGGATTGAAGAGGGGAAAAGAGCAAAATACATCCAGAGGCGTATATTGTTTCTCACGTTGGAAACACAGATCCCGTTTTCCTCCAGAGGACAGCAACCCTGTGGGTTTAGCACCCCGAAGACAGTGCTGTGGTGGTTTAGGTTCTGGGGGAAATCGGTGTTGCTGTTGTGATGATGTGGTGTCATGGGATTTAAAACACCCCCAGGGCTCCTCTGCAATTATCCTCAGGATGTGGGGAGGTCAGATGGAAACACTTCCCCTCCCAGGATCAGCTTCCTTGCTGGGCTGAGTCGGGACAGCTCTGTTTACAGCAGCTCCAGCCAGGGATGCCTCAGCTCTAGGGAAATTTCCGCACATTTATCAAGTTTAGCTAAAGAAACCGCCCCCAACCCTTCACCATCTCTGCCCCTCTCACACCTGACAAAGGGGCGCAGCGCGGTGCTCCTGCCCCACAGTCCATTTCCCCTCCATCGTGTCACAATTAACAGTGCTATAATTTTTGTTGGTCCAACCCCAGACCTCTGGGACTTTCCTAGATCTCTAGGAGCTTGCCTGAGTAACATTTGGGTAAGATTTCAGGACTTTGCCTCGGCTGAATGGTCCTTGTTCCATTGCTTTCTGCAGTTCTCAGAAAGGGAAACAATCGTTGGGATGGTTTGTTTATTGAACCTGGATATTAAAAAATAACAACACCACGTAGGAAAGCAGCACCCATCCGAGCGAGAAGACGGCAAACTACTAAAAAACCCCATGACACGGGGAGAGAGAAGGCACGACTGACAAACAGCAAACACACCACGTGCCAGCGCCAGCAGAGAGCTCAGCTCCGCGCGACCCTGCAGGAGCGAAGAGGTTTTTCCTAAGAGGCAAATACAGAGACACCAGCAGACCCGGCGGTGACAGGGGAGGCTCTGGCCCCTGTGTTCATTATTAGATCATCTCCTTTAGGCAATAAGTTGTTATGCCTGGATATTTTTTTTTGGATTATGACAAAAACGAGACAATCAGAGGAAAAAAAAAATCAAACGCTGGAACTGAGACATTCTGTGGGTGATTGCAACACTTCAGGAAAAAAAAAAAATTCATCATCGAAACATCAAAGGCAGGTTCAGCAACCCACCCTTAGAAGCCTCCCTCTGTTTTTTCCTGACCCTGGTGACTCAGAACACCTTCAGTGTCCCTTGTTTCCCTTTTCTGTGATAAGTTGTAACCGGTTTTGTTCCACTCGACAAAGCCTGCCTTCCAGCACATGGAGCGTTAGTTAACTCTTAACCCTCGGGAGATAAAAAGGTTGTTGGAATAGGGGAAGCAATCATTCCTCTAGTCTTATCTTGTTTAATATGAAAGGAAGCACCGCCCTTTGGATGAGAAAGTTCACGTGAGGAGAAGCACTGCTCAAAACACAGTCATAGTTCAGAAAAAAACATTACATCCCCCCTTTCTTTTTAAAAGAGAAATGAGTTAAAGCACCTCATTTCTGAAGCTTTTTTTTTTCTTCTTGCTTAGGACAATAGAAAAGGTAATGTTTTTCAAAGACAACAGCCCCTTCGATTCCAGGCTGTAATGTTGGATTTGGGCTTTAATCCCAATACTCACCTCTAAGCTTTAAGGTGCAAATAATTCTGCCTCATTGGTTCACCCCATTTAATTGCAATTTTATTTTATTTAAAGGTGATACCTTAGCAGCCAGTTTGCTTACAGGAGAATAATGTGACATCTACAAAAAGAAATAGTCTGTACGACACAGGTCACCTGCTTCCAAAGCCTCCCCCAGCACTCGGTCACACGCAGCGTTATTCTGCATCACTTACCCGGCCACCACCTTGCCTGGTGAAAGGATTTCACTCCCTTCCAAATGCCTTCCCCCCCCCACTACAAAATGAGGCAGTATTTTTCTTCCCATTCTTGTTTATCTGTGAGAAGTTTTAAGAAACTTTCTTTACACTATATTTTTCTGTTTAGGAGTTAAACCCCTTAATATTGGAATTATTCAGGTAGCACAAACCTAACCCTAATGCAGGGAACATTCATCCCAGCATAAATTTATCCCCACTAGAAACGGGTATTTTAAAGGCATGTCAGAGCTCTTTGGGCACAGTTGTGCCTTTTTCATGTACGAGTGCAGACTGAAGGCTAACACCGAGCCAGCAAACCCATCTTTTCCCAGGGAAAGAACTTGAGTTATACTTGAAAAAAATGTTTAATTTATAAATGCTAGAATCATATTTCATTTATGCAAATATAGCAGTCTGAAAGCCAAATGAGTCTAATCATTAAATTCGCTTTTATATTCTGGTTGGTAAACAAAACACTTTCCCACAATTTTTCATATGAAATTTTTCTTTGTGCAGAAAAATCAACAAAAATATTAATTTTCAGTAAGAGAAGCCTGCAGCCCGTATACACAATCATGTTTTCTCTTTAAAAGGTTTGTTTTCAAATATGATTCACTCCCCAGATATGGCCAGACTTCATTTTAGGCTGTAAGTTTTCTCATGTCATTTGAATGAGGACTGACCATAAATCAGGATGAACCGTTCTTGGAAAGACCCCCAGTATGACTTCAGGCAACATAAATATTTTATCTGCTTTTTCTTTTTTTTTTTTTTTTTAAACTGCATTCCATTTGTGATTTGGAGGTTGGGGGCAGGAATAACTTTCCATGTGACTATAGTATTTATTACCACTTTTGGTCTTTTTTGACCTTGCTTTCTCTTTCCTATTTGGAACCAAACATTCAGATATAATTATTAGGTTTTGGGCTGGGAGGGTGAAAGGGGAGCAGATTTAGAAGAATTAAGCAACATGCTTAACAGGTTGAAAATCTATAGGTCACCCAGGGCTCTTCAGCATACAGCTACTGTGCTGGTAAGCCAAAAAAGAAATTAACTCTACTATAGCCTGTTTAGTGCACAGAGCATTGAAGTAAAAAAAATAAAATTCCCGCTGAATTTTAGTTCATTGAAGTTAAATCTGTGGCAAGTTCGCTGAAATGTGATCGGCATCTTATCGAAGCCCGTTGACGTTGGCTGGTAGATTTGCCTCCGTCTCAGGAAGGAAGAAACCGAGTTATGGGGATGCTGGGAATGTGTGTCACGACACAAGTCGTGATGCCTCTGCGTGGGGCAGGGCAGAGATATCCACGGTGGTTTTGGACAAGCTCACCCCCCTACCTTTTTCTTTCCAGTTTGCACAGTTTCTTTATATGTTCTGTCTTATTTGGCCACAAATCAGTTTATTAAAAAAAAAAAAAAAAAAAAAGACACCAAACCTCTCATGGTTAAACTGTTAGCTGTCTGCTCTCCTCTTTCCAGGGAAAGAATGCATCTCAGCATCACAAGGTGCTTGCCAGTCCCCAAACTGTCCCCAGAATTTTTACTCAGGGGTTTTTTCCGCTGGCTTGCCCAGTCCTTGTCACTTACTAGCCACCGCAGAGCTGCCTTGAAGCAGCTCAGCCTCCAGTGCTAGTTTGAACCTGGTTTTGCATGCCATTAACTGGACAAGAGAGGGATTTTAAACATTTGGGAGAAGCCTCTACTGCTCAGCATCCTCCTCACCACTAATAGCTGCTCCCATAATTACACGACGTGGAGTTGGGCAACTTGGGAATTCACGTTTGCGTTGCAATGGGATAAAAGTGCATTTAGATCATTGCCACCAGATGTGCTGGCTCCTCATTTGCAGCAGGAAACAGAAGAAGTTCATCCAGCCTGTGGCCTTCAATCCCATCTGCAGACGGGAGCTGCCCCGTAGCTCTGCCAGCATCCCTCCTGGGGGCAGGTCCATCCATCATCTGCGCCTGCAGGCAGCAGCAGGCAGAGAACACACCAGAGAGGGAACCTGGCTGGGCTGCTTAACATGCTGGCCAGCCCTCCTGATGTCAGGTATCAGGGCAGCGTATCCCACCAGACACAACTGCGGCTGGAGGCAGGTTGGGGCTTGAATTTACAACTGTGGCAGCTCACTGTTTGCAGAGCACCTGCATGGAGTAAGGTAAGATATTCCCTCTCCTAGACAGGACCTCTCTCCTCCTGCTCTGCTGTGTAATTCTTCAGGACCCTAGTTTCATGATCCACCCCTTCACTCACAAATCGATATATATCTATAAAAATTATATATATGTTCATAAAGAATGGGATGGTCTACAGGGAGGAACTTGTAATTCAGTTACTTCAACTGTTTTTCTTGGGATTGATCCAGCACTTGGGCTTTAAAACCTTTCCAGATTTTTGCCTGGTGTTCATGGGCAGGTCCTCTTTCAGATGTGATTTTACAAACACGATCCTGCTTGTGCTGCGGGGGTAGCAGGGTCACAGATGACAGCGGCAGCAGGATCAGTGCTCTTGGAGTCAACGCACCATTCATATGAGTAAAAACTACAAGGTCAGAGTAAGAGTGCCTGGGCTCAGAGCATCCCGAGGTGCTGGTTTTAAATCCATGGGCTAATCCATTATTAATAGAGGATATAAAGCATGTTGGGACCGTATGCACGACAGGCGGTTACGAACACAACAGAAGATGTCATACATGGCTGCAAGCCATGTTCCTAAACAACCTATTGACCTCTCCAGCAATTAATTAAAATGCATTAAAATATCTATTCATCACTCATTAACCCTTTATAAACTATACATAAGCCTTAGTAAGAAGCACGGCTGGATTGCTAACACTGGGCTCTGAGATACTGGGTCAAATTCAGACCTGCAACGAGCAGGCGCTGCTCCCCAGCAGCTCCCTGACCTGCATGGCCTCATTTACAGCGGCAAGTTCCCAGTTAACGAGCAGGGGCAGGCGGACAGCCCTCCCTGGACGGCAGCTCACGCCGGGGCAGAGAATTCGGCGAAAGGCTGAGCAGCATTTTTCAGGTCGGAGAGATACAGCAGTGCCTGCAGGGCAGCGGGTGGCCTCAAGCAGATTTCTGTGCTGGGGGAAGCGCAGGGACCCCGAATCCCTTTCATTCGTGGGAATATTTATTCAAATGGTAACAACTGTGGGCAGGAGAACTTTAATTATTCATCGCTGCCCGGTAAATTCTAGCAGAGGGAAACACGCCGTGCAGCAGATAGGCAGCCCAGGGTTTGCCCCTCTGCTTTATTTAGCTGGGAACATGGGAAGGTGCTGGAGAAGTAGGTTTCGTTCCAATCCCTCAACCCCCAAACTTCACAAGTGCAGTATTTACTGTGCCAGACTTCTTAATATATCTAAATTTAATTTGATTCCAGTAATGTTCCATAACCACTATAATAAAAAACAAGCACTAGAATGATTCTCCATCTAAATCACATAATGGAGGAGACTAGGGGGAGCAGCCTTTATGGGAGATTAGTCAAAACAAATAACTATTAAGCTAGTCCACTGTCAGGAGAGGATGGCGTGGAGACACAAACTCATTAGCTCAGCTGGAATACAGTAATTACTACACGGTTCTGCACCGCCGCGAGCAGCACTGCTTCTATTCCAATGTATGGATTGCAGTTTATGTAAATGAGGAAGAAGAGGCCAGAAAATGAATCTAGGCTAAGAAACTCTTTTTTTTTTTGTAGAATTGGAATTACACAGCTAGGAGGACTCAGTGTCACTATCACCTCTCTTGGCTAACAGTTGCAAACACAAAATTGAGACTCTTGCAGTCCAAGTTCATGGATATTTCTTCCCTTTCCCCTTCCTCTGACTGCAACACCACTTGAGTAAAAAATTAATTTTTACTTAGTATCAGTAAATAACAGAACTGGGTTGAGCACCTCTGGTCCCACACATTACAGAATTTTTCAGCGTATACAGAAGGGAAGCAGTACATCCGTCTTCTCTGCTCTAAACTCCACTGGAGACGGCAAAAGTGCCAGTTCGGAGACAGTTTCACATCAAGTGTGCTGTTAGCTGATGAAATCATCAGACCTTTTAAGTGATATCTGCTGCTAATAGCAGATGTGTTAAACATTTTATAGCTTGCATTGAGGCAGTTGTTCCTTTATACTGCACACAGGAAAGATGGCATTTGAAAAATAAAACTAAAAAAACCCCCTCTGGATTTAAATTTATTAATTCAAATCTGAGAGACATGCAGTTGGATCAAGATCTATAATCTCAAACTAAAGCTACAACCCCCAGGCCCCAGAAAGAGGCTACGAGGGCTGTATTTGTGCAGCAACAATGCAAAGTCACCAAACACGTGCCTCCGCAAGCTGACAGCGACAGCAGATGACACAGTCCCAGCAAACAGGCACACACCCTTGCCTTCATTATTTTCACCAGAAAAAAATATTTATCATGCTCAGAAGCAATCACAAAGCAAGGGAACCCAATCTGGCAGGCGTTTTATCAGCGTGCGATGCTGCATACCTGAGGAGCTGCTCCCCACCTCCTCCAGCACTAATGAGGCTGCCGCCGCGCGCGGGCTCGTGCTAATAGCTGTCAGCCCGCGGAGGTGGCAGGTTTGAGTTCTATGTAAAGGCAAAGGAAATAAAACATGCCAACAGGAACATTGCACACAGGCTGCAAAGGCTGGTTTGAAATCCGTAGTTACAGCAGTTGATGCGGGAACATGTCTTAGCAATTATCAGGGAGCTGGCTGGGCTGCTGGGCACCGAGTCCTTGCAAGGAGCCACACCACAGCTAGCGTGGTCACTGCGTGCAGACCCATAACACAACGGGCAAAGCCAACCACTTTAAACACTTATCAGAGCATGGTTTGGGTTGGAAAGGACCAAAAAAGATCATCCAGTGCCACCCCCTGCCATGGGCAGGGACACCTCCCACCAGCCCAGGTTGCCCAAAGCCTCATCCAGCCTGGCCTTGAACCCCTCCAGGGATGGGGCATCCACAGCTTCTCTGGGCAACCTGGGCCACTGCCTCACCCCCCCCACAGGACAAAATTTATTTCTAAAGGAAAAAATAACTTCTGAATATCTTGATGAATGCTATAACATTGGTGACAAACGACAGGCAACACTCATGACAGTAGGCTGCACAAGCTGAGTGTCAGACAATCACAACAGCTCCAAGCATCGCACAGGAGCCAGAAGCAATGGTAGCTGAGCAGCACTCATCCCTCCATCCCCATGGATGGCCCTTTGAGCAGCTGACAGCTGCTCTTCAGCTTTGTGTGTGTGTGCAGCACCTCTGGTCTCCAATTATCCACTTAGGTCAATGCTCATACAGAAAGGCATACAGAGCGTGGCACATGTAAGTAAAATTAAGATGCAGCAATGACCTTAGTGGGCCAGCTTTCCCACTGCTGGATGAAGAGTGGGTTTAAGCAAATGCAAAGACAAGTTGAGGCTGGGGAGCTGGGGACAGATCTATGGTATATCGAGAGTTGGTTGTAGTCGCTTATGTACATTGGCTAAGACTCTCCATTGCAGCAGTGCTTTTGGCTTATTTTCATGGTTTTTTTTTTTTTTTTTTTCCTGAGAGGCACTCATTCTTGAATGTTCAAAGCAGCCCTTTAGCGTTCAGCAACCCAGAGACTACAGCTGTGCCTCCAGCTTGTTCTAAAAACTCCACTTGGTTGAAACTAAATTACAATGTTTTGTAAAATTGGAATATCCTCTCTTGGTTGCATCCCTCACAAAAACCAAAGTGACATGCCAAGAAACCCAAAAGACTAAAACCAAACAAGCACCTTCTAAAATAACCCGATCTGCCACCAAAGCAGCAGCAGCACGTGCTCTTCTGTGGATAACCTGAAGCCGCTGAGCAGCTGTGACTGTGGAAGAGCAGAGTCAAGCCTTGCTCCCCGAGCTCCCATGGGACAGCAATAACCCTCTCTCGCTCCACCCTTCACCCCAAAGAGCAGCTCAGGCAAGAGAACGGACAGAAGCCAGGGAGAGAGGCCAGTGAGATAACCTCTTGGGGTTCAGCACATGGACCCCACCCACCTTTTTCTCAATGATGGCAGCTAGAGGTTGTTATTGCTATGAAGATTCACAAAGCCTTTTTCCTTTAATAACTTAAAAGTTCCATTAGAAAGCCTGTCTTTAAGGCACAGCTTCCTCCCAACTCCTCAAACATTTGGATATATCCGATTTACAGTCAACAGTGACAATGTTATTTTGGCTCCCTTGTTAATAGGCATCGTACCCCCTGACACCACACTCGCTATTTCTTTGCTGGCATACAGAACGCACACAGAGGGGTCAGAATTCAGGTTGCACAGGTAACCGCAAAACCGGCATTTTCTAACTCTGACTTCTTTTCCAATACCTAAGTCACGCTTTTAGTGCAGGGGAGTGCTATACGTAATTACACACATTGCAACAGTACGGCCAGGAATCAGGACCCCGCTGAGCTGGCGTTACACAAACACACAAAAGGTGCCCAGCCTGAAATCCCCGGTGCCCCCACTCTTTGTACATGACTCAGTGACAGAACGAGGTGGTATTGCACAGAGAGGGTTTTTATGGCTCTGAAGCACCTTTATTCAGAAAATCTCATACTAATCTGTTAGTCATCTGGAACGAAACTGCTCCGTTTGCCAGCGCAAACGATCAGCCTTTGGAGATTCGCACCCACTAACTCCAGGCTTTTTCCTAAACCTGAATGAGAAAAGGAAAAATATGATGGCATGGCGCTTGCTACAGAAACACAGTGATGTGTCATAACCAGAACTGCTCTGAGGCCACACAGCTTCCCCCAGAGGTGACACGAGAACACACCTGATAGGGAGCTGTTGTTTTTGGGAAGCTTGCTACGGAAACGCAGTGATGTGGCTCCGAGGCCACACAGCTTCCCCCAGAGGTGACACGAGAACACACCTGATAGGGAGCTGTTGTTTTTGGGAAGCAGCTTCCTCAAGGAGCAGCAAATGAAGGGAGGGGAAGGTGAGTTGGGAACCAGCTGATGAAAATCATCATTCTAAAATAACGGCAGCTTTACGCCTAGAGCTTGTTGTACAAGTTGATGCAACTGGAGTTTGTGTAATGTGAAGGAGATGTCCCCCAGCGGTACCACGTGTCCATTCCTGGGCAACAGTGAGCCCAGCATGACGTTTATCAGCAGCGGATAACGGTTCGGTATCACCGCTTCCTCCTAGAAGGGAAACAGGGGTAGCAGCTGCTATGTAGCAGGAGAGTTTAAGTGTGCGTGTTTTGAGAGACTCTTTGCATTTATAATGAAAAAATAAGGATTATCGGTGCTGGAGATTTAGATAGAGCCAAGCACAGCTGGGAGGAAAATGACTTAAAAAGAGAAAGGTGGCCACGGGGCTGGAGTTATTTGGAATCACCAGGTCTGGAATTTTAGTCCCTCTGTACCTCATTAAATACACAAGCTTTTTCACCACTGATTATGAAAAGCATGGAGGTAACTAGGCAGAGCCAGGCAGCTTGGCTGAGGCCAGAAGGATGGTGCCTTAACCTCCAACAAATACATCCAAGTTCTTTGATGTCCATAACACACTAAGCTCCTGATCTCAGTAGCCCTGGATGTAGATTTGGATAGGTTTAGTGCAGAAACATCCTTAATTTTTCATCTCTTGTTAAGAAAAAAGCAGAGGCCAAACAGAACACAATTGATATTGACACTAGGAGCCGGCAGTCCAAAGGGCAGCATGAGCCCTGTGGTTCCAGGGCGTGCCAGTGCCACCGGATAGGGCTGCTCGGTCACCAGTCAGTCGCGTACAGTTAAACCCATTTCAACTGTGTAAATAACGTCAGATTGATTTCAGTACCTGCTCCATGAAATCCTCCGCAGACGTACAGCTTCCCTTCCACGGAGCCTGCGCTGGTAGAGTTTGTTCGTAAGGAGAGGAGGGGAGAAGGCATAGGGGGTCCATCCCTCCAGAAGTCTCCATCAGGGTTATAGATCTCCACAGCGTCAAGACATTTCCGTGTCTGGCCCCTGTCAGGACCAAGGCACCCAATTCCTCCTGCAAAAGATATGTAGGTCAAATGCAGCAGTCCCAGGTTCTGCTGAAAAATACATTGCTGACAGCATAATTTTTTGTTTACATGTCCTCATCTCCCTCCTTTTCTTTTCCCTTTTGCAGCTCCAGAGATTTGTTAGAAAGTAAACTCGAAGCAGAAGCTACTGCACATTATCTGCAGGCGTTGGAGCAAGATCCTTTCTGAAATCTTGTATCAAAGGAAGGACGAGCAGCATGTCTCCAAAATGCAAAGGTATTTTGTCTCGTTTTCTGCCTATATCATAGAAATTATCATAATTACTTGTGCTGTGTGCTGGACAAATCGCTTTGTCATCAAGTTGCAATTGGTCAAAAATTATTTTCCATTTACCGTTAGTGGATTTGACCCTCACCCTTGTTAACCGACAACCAGTTGGGTTTTTTGGTGTCTCTTCCAGTAAAAGGAAAAGATTACACCCACTTCTTAAGGGAAATCAACTTCCAGAAACAAACCCATCCAATAAGCAGGAGTGCCAGGTGAGCTGTTTGCGACAAGCCCTCCCGCTGAAGGGGTGAGTGGGATGCTTGAGGTCAGCGTGCAGGATCGGAAGCGTTCTCATTCGCTGGGACATTCTGCAACAGGCTGCAGACACCCCTGAGATCTCAGTGCACGCTGGAAACACTGTACACTGACAGCAGCGCAAACACTGCCTTCCCAAATCCTTTCCAGTGATCAACTCCAGAGTTTGAATTCACAGCTTTTGGTTCTCCAGAATGAATATGCTGACGTACCCCCGCAGGTTTTCCATCTGTGCCGATGGACACAATACGCCGTGATGAGCGCTGATGGCGTGCTGAAGCAGCTCTTTTGTGCATGCATGCGTGTGGCCACTTTTAAATATCAAATGACTGCAATACACAAGCACTTTCCACACGAAGGCTATAGCCTTCCAGATACACGGGTAGGGATGCTCAGTTATGCGAATCCAAAATGCAGTGTAGGCACGTAATGCCCAGGGAAAGGACCGCGGGTGTAACCTGTGCAAGGCTGGTGAGGCTGCTTTCGAAAGATGTTTCCCCTAGTGCTGTTAAGCTAGTCTGCCAGAGAAATGAGCCCCTGGTGCCCAACGTTTTACTTGCTATGGGTTTCCATCTACCTCTTAATATGAACTGTGCGACTTTTTCAACCACTTGTGCATTCTCCAAAGGTATTTGCAAGAGGCAGTGACACGTAAATGGGGATTGTAATGCTTCAGATATGCTACCCCCATATTCCTGAGCTGTATTTTAGAGTCAGGTAAAGACAAGATCAGTTACGCCTGTATCAGAGCAGCAAAATTAGAACCAAATTCTGTGTCCATTATCAAAAAAGCTTTCCTCCAGCTGAACTTGTCAGCATTTGACTCAGTTCAATATTTGAATTTGAAAACCTTCACTGGGTTCGGTTTTCAATTCCTTTCGCACAGCAAACCTGTACTTGCCCTAACACCTACCAGCAAGCTCCTGGCAGTTTGTACGAGGCTCCCCTGAGTGTGTGCTTGAGCAAGGCTAACATCCAAATGCTTTCATCCCTAGCTGAACACCGTTTGCTCTGCTGGGCTCCTCCTCTGCAGCTTGATTCACCTGAGGGCACTGAGGCAGGGAGTCATTGTGGTTGTGGAATTTTGCAAATTGTTTCCACGCCAAAGAGGGAGGTGTATGCATTGGTGCTGAGCCTTTCTCACGATGGAGTCTCACTGAGTTATTCCTCAGGACTACTGGGAAATGAGAGTAAGTTTCAGAACTCAAACATTTACTTATTGTGTTGGTTTTTATGCCAGGAGCGTTATCCCCTGCAGTATTCTCCACTGCTCCCTAATGGCTTGGAAGAGAGGTGCTGCTTGCAGGACAGGACACTGTTCCTCTAAATTTATCAAGGAAGGTTTTAAGGGCTAATCAAATTTTTTAGCTGATACACCTATTTAATTGATAACTTATCACATAGTCCTTCTGATTGATAGCATCCTTCACAGAGAACCCCAGAGTACAGCACACAAGACAATTTGCTACCAGGGTGTGTGCAGGCTACAGAGAACAGCGTAGCATAGAGGAGTGATACCCACACCACTTTTAACTGGGAACTAAAAATATTAAACCTCCCCCTGAGACTGACATGATCTGTTAAAAAAAAAAGCCAAAGACTGACCGCTGCTGGTTATGAAGTTAGGTTTTTTAAAATGAGCCCAGGTGTTACTGTACACCACTGAAGCATATGCCCTCTCCCAAAGGAAAAGTCTTCGTGTGAGCGATGAAAAAGCATCTTGTTCCCCCAGAGGGATGAATGGTACCAGCTAGGGAACGCACGCGGCGTGTCAGAGCCGAACAACAATAGCCTAGCCGATTGCCTCAATATTTCAAGGGGGGCAGTGGACAAAATGCCCCAGAACTCACGTATTGCTGTTTATTTCTTAGAGCATTTTTATTGTCATTTTCTAAATTGAGTAACTGTAGGGCATGGTAACTTCAGAAAGAACAGGAATAATCAGATCCAAAGCTGATACAGCACAGGCAGTGACTTCTCGCAACAACCCACAACCATTACCAGTTAATGAAGACATTCAGCTGCCAATACAGGGAACCCACCTCCAAACATTTTTTCTGTAGAGTTATTAGAAAAGTACTCTTTTGTGACCTGTTGGAGCATCTTTTCAAAAGCTTAAGAGCTACCGCATATTTTCAAGCATTTATGAAACCTTCGTGGGATAGTTTAAGTAACTTAAATTTAACCTCCTTTAATCCTATCGTTATCAGAGACAGTCCCGAAGGTACAAAATATCTCCATTTTATTTACGCCCTCCACAGCCATCTCAGATAAATCCAATTTCATGTTCAATTTACATCAAGGACAAAGCTAAGTTCTCAGCAAATAGAAAGCAGGAAGGAAAAATCAGAAGGAAAGTTGAATTTCCAAGCTTAGAAAAATAGTATTCTGAAAAACAGAAAGTCAAGAATTTCAATCTCCTCTTCTAAAGCAATGCTAATGCCAAAATATTGCTACCAAAGGGATCTGAGGATGTTGGACTCTACCAGTGCTGCTTTGCTGCGTTCCCAGATGCAGCAGCTGAGCAATGCTCCTGTGAGACAATACTGTTTCCCCTACGGAAACTGATGTCTCAGGCTGCCTCCCAAAGAACTGAATACACAAACCAGCAAAAAGGGTTCTCAAACTGAAGTGAAATCACATCTGGAACCGAGTGGAGGCATCTCGCCAGGCTATCCACCATCCGCAATGTGTACGCCATGCAAGACTGCAAACCCACAGGAAAAAGAAACTTGCTGTGTCAGGCAATCCAGGCTGCTCTGTGCTCTGTCACTGGGGACTCCAGAGCATCCCGTCCCACTGCCTTCCTCATTCAGATTGACGAAACCATCAGGAGTGCAAGTGGAGACACACAGAGCTACAGTACAGACCATGACGGTGGTCTGCACTTCATGTCCTCCGAGCAGAGCAGCTGAGTCCGTGCTCTGCTCCGATGGGAACCTCTACAAAAGACAGAGGTAGCCTTGAAGGGGCTGAGGGAGAGCGCAGAAAGGGGGCAGAAGGTTGTACATCACCTGGGGGAGCCTCTTGTGCCCAGTGAGCTCCCAGCAGCACTCGGATCTGCACTTGTCATTGCACCTTCCACCACCCAGCGCTATGGGTGTGGCCATTGAAACACCCGTGCCCACAGCCTCCCAGCACTGCCGACAGGCGTGCAAAGGGCAGCGATTGCTATTTCACCCCTGGGCTGGAGTGGGTGCTGGGGAGGGTCCTTCGTTAAGCCACACTCACCTGTCTCGTCAGGAGCAGAGCGGGTGAATTCACCACCACCCGGCTTAGCTCTCTGCATGAAGCCCCATTATCTGTCCTTTGCGCAGGGGGAGATGGATTTCTCACCGGGAGTTTTGAACATTTCTGTCATTTTCACGTTCATCACACAAGAGGATTTAATCCCAGAAGTCAATCTTTCCCCCCCTCCCCTTGCAAATACACCCTTTCAACACACGAGGCTTTTTACATTATGCGCTTTCCCTAGGAGATACTTCAGATGCCACTGAAGGACTAAAAAAAAAGCCAGAGAAGCCACCTTTGTGTTCCCAAAGCCATTAATGCTTGAGAGCTTTCCTATCACGCTCGGATGATTCTGCAATCAAACATACTTCCAAGGGAACCCTGTAAGCAAGTGGTTCTAATGGACGTTAAATTGAACATGAAGCTCCATTAGTAAAATAAATATATAAATAAAATACACGATCTTTATTAAGAAATCAGGACAGAGGAGACAAAGCTTTGATGGGAGAAGGCAGAGCAGGGCAGGTGAATGGATTGGCACATCTTCAGCATTTCATGGGGGACAGTTGTGTGCCTGGCTGTGCCCACAGGCTGCTGGTGGCTGGCTGAAGGCAAAGCACCCTGCTCTGCCCAAGGGCAGCTGCCCCCCCGCCCCACGGTCATCTGAGAAGACCAAATGCCATTTGAGTCACATCAGTGCTAATAACAGAACACCCGTACAGCAGTGGAGGGGGGAAAAGAGTCGCTAGCTCCGCAGGTACAAAGACAATAAGTACCCTAGATACATCTCCAGGAGTGAGACTGACACATAGCTGAGCTGCAAGAGACAGGGAACATTCCTACCTACACACACCACGTCACTGACACTTGTAAGAGCAGCACTGGTGCAGAGCAATCGCACTCCCAAGCTCTTACACAGTCAGATTTGCCAGGCAGCTCAGGCCAGCACAGACATTTTTTTTCCTCCAGGATAGCCCCCCAGATCTGAGTCTAGACAGCTCATTGCACAGACAGGATGGCTGACCAAAACAATACCTACAAAGTAGTTGGTGGTCCAGACAGGATTGAAAAGAGGTGATGTACCCCATCGAGAGGGGCAGGGTGATGGGGACCTGCAGATGCCAGGCTCCACACCATTTAATTTCCCCACTAACAGCTGAAATTAGCCACGAGCTACAGTCTCCCAGCCAGGGCAGTATGTCAGGGAACCCCAAGAACAGAGCTGAGCCCAAAGGGAAGGTGACCCAGGTAAGAAGCTCACCATCAGGCGCAGGTCCCCAGAACCAGAGGCAGGTAGCTGCAGAGGATCCTACCAGCAGTGGTAACATTGAAGGTAACCAGAAGGGGCTGACCCCCCCTTAGGCCTGTTTTTATATGATGCTCCTGGACCTATGGGCAAAGGGAGTGGGTGGAGGCCACAGGTGATGCTGGTCAGGATGATGGAGACCTGTTAGTACCCTCAGGGCACTGACACTGTGATTCTTTATCATATCGAGTCCTCAGATCACAATACTGAGCAACATGTATTCTTACTAGTGTATCTCTGAATTTTTATCAAAGGAACGTGGGAAATGGGTGAAAAAAAGAGGAGTAATTCTCCAACGAGCAAGTGAAATCTAAGCTTTGCCTCCTGCAAAATAATTCACTATTAAATTGATCTCTGGAATGCACAGTGGATTTAATAGCGCTAATCTCTTATGTAACATTTCCCTTCAATACTCTCTAACAGCACTCAAGCTGGGAGCCTCAGCACTTAGGTTGCTCCCTCACTCTCTGCAAAGCAGGGCTGCAGAGCTGATTTCTGGGAGAACGAAGGGAGCAATAAAGCTAGCCCTGGCTAGAAGCGCTGTCATCCTTTACCAACGCAGAGCACAGCAGATGAGGTAATGCAGCTTGTAGAAGACATGAGGGCAGAAGATTGATTAGAAGCAGGGTTGAAAAAACAGATTATTGTCTTCCTAAACACGGGCAACACTTCGGTTCCAGCTCCTTCTTTTCTCCTGCGATGCCTTGTTCTCATTTCCTTTGATAATCCTTAAGCGGGTAGGGAGCATTTCTATCTCATCTATCCAATTTTGGCCTTTTTTGCTCCTCTCTGCACACAGGCACTCCGCAGGCTGTTGCACAGGTGTAACAGAGCAGCATCAGGCTCATAAGTTGCTACTTGTCAGAAGTCCAAAGCGTATTTATAAATAGACGTGTTTATTTTAGAAGAAGGTGTTATTCAAACACACAGTTAATACTCAAGCGTGAAAGCTAAAATGTCTCCTCCCAGCCCCTCCTACACAAGCTTTCCTTTCCAGAGAGACCCCAAAGTACATATTCAAATAAGTATTTTATGATCAAGACATTCAGTATTTAATTGAACCTCATTTAACTGCTTAAAACTTTTAAAAGAAGCTCTCAGCAAGAACTCAGGGGCAAAAAAAAAAAAACAAAACCAATTTGTAAGAGGTGAGATGCCAGGCTAAGGACAGTAAACAAAAATTCTTTGATTCCTAAATCTTCCCTAACAGGATTTCTCATTTAAGACCTTCTAGATGTTCTTATCTATAAAGCAGGAATTAAATCACATAAAAGCAACACATGGTTAAAGCTGTCATGGTGACACAACATTTTTTACCAGTGACCTGTATTTCAGAGACAGTTCTACTGAATGTGTTTTAACATAAGCTGATGAATATGGCATTCAAATAGATTCATTTGGATAAATTTTCCTAATTTGTCCATTGGCTTTAATGAGTTTTCAAAGACTTAGCTGCAAAGGATATTTTTTTAAGCAAGGGATTAAAATGCATGACCTCAAATAGAGCCCTCCCATCTGGTTTTCTTCCAAAAGTGTCTCAATTGCCACTGTCATTAAGAACACAATACTGCTCTTTCTTGGGCTTCCACCGAATATAGTTATGTTCCTGGGAAAATATGGAGAGAGAAAGAGCTAAGACCAGTCAAATGGGATGAATAGGAGAAAGGATTTTGAGCCTTAGGAAATGCTGTTCATTTACTTATGGGGATTATGTACACTGTATAATAGCATAAGATTCTTCAGGAACATTACACAACAAACAATTATACTGCAGGATTGCTGATTAAGACACGTGGGACAGGTTCCTGAACAATGCTATTACTCAGACCAAAAACTCAAATCTGTTTCTCATTTTCCTTCCATCAGTGTGACTCTAGGATAATTCCACCTAAGTCATTAGGGTTTTACACGCTGGAGCTGGCAATTAGGCTGGGAAGAGTTTTTGGACAGTGACTATGTACTCTTTGTTCTGTGCCAAAAGGACTTTTCAGAAATTAACACTTCAAAGGCTAAGCATCAGATTCTGGTCGGGGTTAGAACAAAATGAGTCTGACAGGACACAGCTGAGATCAGCAGACTGCTTACTAGAGATTTACACCTACATGGATGAGAGCAAAAATTAGACTTGTGTATCGAAGAGTCTGCTACTGCATCTTATTCAAAGCTAGTGCTCCATCTATGCTTTTTGCTTCAGATCTGTGATAGAAATTGCATCATCGCATCAGAGATATCTGAGAGGATCAACTTTTAGTGCAGTGATTTTTCATTTATGCTCTAGAGTCCCACCTGAAGGTGCTGACACCTGGATGGACTGTACAGGCAGGCAGACATCCTGCCTGAAAGAGCCGACAAACTTTCTTCAGCTAAGAATTTTGTTTTCAAGAGATGCTTGAAAGAAGTCCCATCTCTCTGCAACCCTACTTTATGTGTTTAGCTAGAGCTATATATTTCTTTATTTCGTGTTTTTATTTCTGGGAAGCAGGGCTTGGTCCTTGTGGCGTACAGAAGACATCTTGCATTTACCTGCTTCCACCTTGCCTCCCTCCTCCTCCTTCCTCTGCCCCCAGCAGCCCCCAGGGGATCAGCTTTGGTGGGTGCAGGCTGTGGGAAGCCCGTGGAGACGGTGCACCACGGCAGCAACAAGCACGACACAAAAAGCGGGTGATGCTTGGGGGAATCCAAGCAATGCTGTCGAGCGTGCTTCCGAATCACCCCTTCCCTGGGTGTCCTGGGACTGGGGGTCCGTGGGAGCCTGTTAGGTGTTCCAGTTCTGTGCACTCACACTTCACCACGGGGAATCCCCGTTGGCATGAGTAGGGGTATAAATGGCAGTGGGAGGGACTCCACAAAAGTCTCTCTCTCACCAGCAGCACAAATGCTCAGACACTATGCCTGAGCGTGGACGTCACATGTGGCCAACCGACGAGCTGTGATACCCTTCAGAATGTGTCCTTTTGCACAGATAGCCCTTGGCAGCATTGTTCTAGACTCCCACAGCGCCCAGCGTTGGAGCAGGGTGATGGCCGAGGGATCTGCAGCTGTGGACATCCTTGGGACAGTCGCTATTCTTTGCTCTGTCACCATCACCATCCATCCATCCCCTCCAGCCCCATTCTCTCCTGAATGCCATCAGCATGGCCAGCAGACAGGTTGAGCGTGGTCACCGTCTGCCTTTCCACATCACGAATTCCCTGTTCACCCAGCCAGGGTTACCGTCACCGCTGTTTCCAAAGGGAAACCGTCCCCACCTCGCAGCTCAACAGCCTGAGAGCTCACCAGGTGACGAGAACTTGTCCCCATGAACAAACCCTGGAACACAGCTTTTCTGCGCGAGGTTTTGATGACAGTTGGCGAGTGTGAGTTTACAGCTGGAGACGAGGCCATGTGTGATAGCAGCAGAGTAAGATGCCAATGTCAGCGACTGTATCACTGCTTCCAAACAAAATCCTTTTGGAAATTGCCTCATCATTTCGAGAGGGCTTGGGAAATGCTCTAATCTTTTCCACAGAGTTTTCAGATCGTGACGGTTAACATTTACCAACCACATTGTCTTCTCAGTTTTAACTGATAAATCTTCATTTCCACTCCTACTGTTAAAGGTGGATTTAAACCAGCATATCCAAAAGGAAAATTTGTTGATGGATAACTTTTGTCTCAGTGTCAGGTTTGTCATTACATTAAAAATGTAGCTCTAATATTATTTGATTTCCTAAGGAAACACGACTTGTGCAGTTACCCCTCCCAAAAACCTGCTCCCCAGGGCAGCGCGGGAGCTTACCTACCTTTGGTATAAATCACAAGCAGGTTTGTTCATTCCAGTGAAATTACCCCAGATCTGCACTGTCAAAACTGAGAGCAAACGCTGCCTTTGCGTGTCTTTAGCTACCTTTGGTGGCAAGAGCGAAGGGTCCAGTGCAGCAAACTGTTAATCACAGGATTGTGTTGCAAGGGCTGCTCCCTGGAAGGCGCCTGAACCAACAAAGGGATGGGACTGAGCGAGACCTTGTTGTGGCCCACGTGCCAATCTGGTTGCTAACAAATTTTTTCCCATAGAAAAAAAAAAATATTGGTACACTGGCTGGCATGTGAGAAAGAACTCAAGTCAGTGCTCAGCTCCCTGCATGCTGCAGCTACACATAATAAAACGATGCTTTTTGCATTTTTACGTTAGCAACATGCTTGTGAAGTGCAAAATGCTTTTACGTTAGCAAAATGCTTGTTCACAGTCTGTGAGACCATGAACTCCCCTCGATGCCATTTAAACAGGCACTTTTTGGGTTTAATACTGTGTTTCCTGTTCAATCTCTACATTTCATTACTGTAATCACTCCGATGTGCTTCTCCCTTTGTGAGATTTTGAGGGAAGAAAATGGATGCAGCTCTCCTATTAGCCACTCCTTTGCCTTGCCTCGGTGCCAGGCTTGCTGCGAAGCAGCCTGTCAATTTGTTTCATCACATGCATCCCAAGGCGGCTCCTTTCTTTTCTCCTGACTTCCTTGTGTCATCACAGCATTCGTGGTCTTGATCTCAGAACGCTTCTTGCCGAAACACATGAATACAGCCTTTCTCTTCCCAACGATACAGCTGCTTCTGCTGCCCCATTGCAGCATCAGTGTCAGTGTAAATAATTATATTATTTAGCCTTTGACAAAGGATGGGGTTTCCACATTTTCAAAGCACCTTTGAACTCAGCTGCCAAGGCTGTCGTTAGCAGCATACTGGCGTTCTCTGTCACTAACCTTTGGCAATATGAAATTATTTTCTCTTTGCAAAACTCTCTTTTCCATACAGGCTTCTTTCGCCCTTTCTCCTGGTTGTGACTGTCTGCCTGTCTCAAACCACTTGAGAGCAAGAAGTTTCCCGAAAAGAAGAGAAATGGACAGTTAAAGCCGTTTCCCCTTCTGACACCTTTCTCACCTCTGCGAAACACTTTCTGTATGACGTGCCAGGAACAAACTCTCCTTTATCCATGGCACAGGACAAAACCAGAACACCCCTTGCACAGGAGGTGTATGAAGTTGATCAGACCCTATCTATTGTGTTCACTTCGACGAGCTTGTGAGGAGCAGTTTGAGGGAGAAGGGACTGAAAGGTCCCGAGGTACTGATGTCACTGCTACCATCCCCATGTCTGATCCTGCCCACGGGACCCCAGGAGTGTGGAACAGCACGAATAACCCACAGCCCACCTGGGGATTCATTGACTATAGGAAATTTTTTCACCAGTTCTTCAAGTACTTTCCAGTTATACATGTATCCATAATCCTTCTCTGCTTCATTTGGTCACGTTTATGGCTCCTATTCTCCTTCAAAGACGCCCACTCAACTTTTTCCCGGTATTGTTCCCTATGTCCCCAATGCCTTTCTTCTCCATCCACCTTTCCCTGCCTTACATTGTCTTTTTCTCTTCAGAAAATTCCCTTGCTTGCCACCCTCTAAGGTGCCTGCTAGTGTTCAGAAACAGGTGATGTGCTTTCTGCTGGCTCGGACAGAGGTCAGGATGGGGCCATGATGGTCTTTGGGAAGAGGGTCACGTTATGGGTGAACTGCAGAACTGGGGACTTGGATGGGGGTCATTTTGGGACAAAAGATTTTGGAGTAGGAGATTACTCAACTCTTTCACACAAGTCTTAAACTTTTGGTCAAAATAGAGTTTTGAAACAAAAAATTGAAAAGATTCAATCAAAAAATGACAAAAATAAAGATTTAGATTTTCCAAAAAATGCACTGCATTGAGGTGGGTGGAAGAGAATGATTCATGGAATTTTATCAGAATCCACAAATAATGTTGGTTTTGACTGGGAGATCCAAATTATCTTTTTCCTGATGCCATTCCTTCATGACTCTGGGTATGTTCCTTAGCTTTTCAGTGCTCACCTGTGAAAAAGTGTTAACAATGCGTCTCTACCTGTCTTTTAAAATTAATTATTATTTATAGCACAGACCTGATAGTCTGAAGAAAAGTAGTTTAAAAAGCGAAGTATGTTATGTTAAACCAGAGCACTAAACTTTAACGTAATCTAGTAAATTAAGGAAGGAAGAAATGATGTGGGGAAAAAATAACTCTAGAAGAATACTACCCATTCAGTCCAACATACTTTGTCCAACGGTACATAGCAAAGGGTGAGATATTGCACTTTGCAGAGGCAAATTGCTGGGAAGAAGAAAAAGTCATGGTGTTATCTGTTAAAAATCTGTTTCCTCTTACCCAAG